>NC_057861.1:544424710-544702210 GCF_019393635.1 Dromiciops gliroides | reverse complement strand
AAATATAATCTCCAGATCTAGTAAATGAGTTTAAACATTTATGAATAAATGCCATAAAATAATGAAAAATGATCCAATAATTGATGAGACAGAGGATCCTGTGGAATTTGAACACAACATGGAAACACAACAGTGTGTCCCTGAGTGGTTTAAAAAAAGAAATGAGGGGCAGCTAGGTGGCACAGTGGATAGAGCACCGGCCCTGCATTCAGGAGGACCTGAGTTCAAATCTGGCCTCAAACACTTGACACTTACTAGCTGTGTGACCCTGGGCAAGGCACTTAACCCCAATTGCCTCACCAAAAAAAGAAATGAGAATTTTGAGTGCAGCATTTATGGCCTACACAGCAAAAATAATGGACATAATAGAGAAACTTGAATCTGCAATGTTAAGCCTCACCAAAGAAACAATAGATCAGGAATGTAAATACAGCAATAACATTAAAAGAAAATACGCTCACCATTCAAACAAAATATACCAAAGTCAAAGACAAGATTCACAGATACCCTAAAGATCATAGGTCTCCCAAAAGAACATGAAAGGACAAAATCCCTTAAAACCACAATGAAGGAAATAATAGAATTATGTAGAACTTCTATACATAGAAAACAAACTTACAATTTAAAAAATTCATAGATCACCTCTAGATAAAAAGCCCACAGCTGCAAAGGGTAAGATACATAGTGCTTAAATTTAACAACTCAGTTCAGAAACTAGGTCTGCAAGTCATTAGGAGAAAGACGTTCAAGTACAAAGGAAAAGACATTTGAATGATATGACTTTATCACCCACTAGAGAAAAGAGGAGAGAATAGAAAAATATATACTGAATAACAGTGGAGTTCAGGAATACCGCCTAAAGTGACCTATCCTGTAAGTCTGAGCCTAACCATTCAGGACAAAAGATGGATATTCAATAACAAAGAAGAGTTTGAAACATTTTTAGAAAAAAAAAAAAGATAGAAGAAAAGATAAGGAAGATACTACCAACCTACCTTGTCATGGAGGTGAAAGGTCCACAAATGTTGCACATTTCACATATTTTTGGACTTTTTCAGTTTATAAGTTATGCTGATTTTCCTTTTCTAAAAAAATGATATTTGTCATATTGGATAACTTGGAGGGGAAAGGGGAGAGATGCATGTGATACTATGGTGATGTAAGATATGGAATATATCAATAAAACACACACACAAAAGAAAACCAGAACTGAAGAGAGTATTTGCTTTTTGAACACCCCAAATATCAGAAATACAGGAGCTGTGAATAAGCATAGCAGGTAAAGACAGCAACAGCAACACAGTAACAATAGAAAGGTGATTCATAGACTTCTTTCTAAATGTACACAAAGAGATAGGGGTTAAAGTGGAAATCTAATGAAGATAACAATGAAAAGGTAGATGAGTTATTATGGACAGAACCTGGCAAACACCCTACCCATGGGTAAATGCTTTTATAAGACTGCATTGTAACATGGGAGAATATGTATAAAGTGGCAAGGAGATGTCAGGAATAGAGAGGAGCGAGTAATACCTTGGGTCAAATCAAGGGTTAACAATGAGAAGATGACCTCTGTGGCCTCAGAAAGAGAAGAGCCTACAGGGAATTTGGTGAGGAGGAGAAGATAAAGGCTAAAAAGGAGGGGGAAAGGAAAGCAACCTTACTTTGGAGTTGGGAAGTGGTTCTACTGATGAATATTCTTCTGAATAAAGAGGCAGGTAGTGAAGTGAGATGAGGAACTTACTGGGTTAAGTTTCAGGGACTTAGCACTTGAAAAGTCTACTTGTCCTGGGGAGTAGGAATGAGAACCCTTGGGAACAATTGGTACCCGGAGGAATAGGAGAGTGTGGGTACAAGAGACTTCTAGGCAAATAAATAAAAAGTCAACAAGAAAGGGTATATATCAGTGTTGGGATGCATAATCAGGGACATAGTAGAGGAGGAGCCCTCCCATGGGGCAGTGCTAGGTGGTGCAGTAGATAGAGTGCTGGCCCTGGATTGAGAAAGACCCAAGTTCAAATTTGGCTTCAGACACTAGCTGTGTAACCCTATGCAAATTCTTAACCTTTGTTTCCTTATCTGTAAAATGGGGATAAAAACAGCTCCTCCATCCTAGGGTGGTTGTAGCAATCAAGTGAGGTAAAGATTGTAGAGCACTTGGCACAGGGTAAGTACTATGTAGATCTTCTCTGTTGTTGTTAATTGCCATTGCTCTGGAAATGAGGCACAATGGAAAATAAGAATATACTTGAATCCACTTTAATGCAGTGGCAGGACGTGCCTAAAGGGAAGACTGTAGAATGGATACCTTGGAAGTTCTGATAGCATGAAGAATACAGAAAAGAGAGAGATCAAATAATAATAGAAGTCATGTATCAGAAAATGAGAGTCTACATTAAGCAGAGAAGATGAAGAAATACAGAGAAATCCTTTTTTGGAAAGTCACACACACATACAAAGAAATGCAAAAACTAAAGAACAGCATTACCCAAAGAGGAAGAGAGGAACAGAGAATACAAAATGAAAAGAGAGAATCATGGCTGAGGACAAGAGAGCCAGTAGGTGGAGACCTCCCTGAAAAAAGATCAAACTAACTAAAGGAACATAATACCGTGTTTATAACATAAGAGGGAACTTGAAACTGAAAAACTTCTGCACAAATAACATTAATGCATTTAGGATAAGAAGGGAAGGGATCAAATGGGAAAACTCTTAATGTCAAATTTTCTAGATAAGGGTTTGGTATCCATATGTATGTATACATCATATAGATGTGTGTATTTATAATAACCTCTCTGTATGTATATACATATATAACACATAAATATGACATTCTCTAATAGACAAATGGTCACAATATATGAAAAAGAGTTCTCAAAAGAACTTCAAAGATGATATGATGGTATACTTAGAAAATCCTAAAGAATCAAGTAATAAATTACTTGAAACAATTAACAACTTTAGTAAAGTTGGAGGATGTAAAATAAATCCACATAAATCATCAGCTTTTCCATATATGACCAATAAAGCCCAGCAGCAAGAGATAGAAAGAAATTCCATTTAAAATAACTGTAGACAATATAAAATATTTTGGAATATACCTGCCAACACAAACCCACAAACTATATGAATGCAATTACAAATCACTTTTCACAGAAATAAAATTAGATCTAAACAACTGGAACAATATCAATTGTTCATGGGTAGGCCAAGCTAATATAACAAAAATCACAATTCTACCTAAATTAATTTACTTATTCATGCCATACCAATCAAACTACCAACAATTATTTTATAGAGCTAGAAAAAGTAATAACTATTCATCTGGAAGAAGAAAATTTCAAGAGTATGAAGGGAATTAATGGGAAAAATGCAAAGGAAAGTGAGCTAGCCATACCAGATCTAAAACTATATTATAAAGCAACAATGATCAAAACTATTTGGCACTGGCTAAGAAATAGAGTGGTGAGTCAGTGGAATAGGTTAGGCACACAAGACACAGTAGTAAATGTCTATGGTAATCTACTGTTTGATAAACCCAAAGACTCTAGCTTCTGGGATAAGAATTCAGTATTTGACAAAAACTGCTGGGAAAACTGGAAAATAGTATGGCAGAAACTAGGCATAGACCAACACCTTACACCATATACCAAAATAAAGTCAAATGAGTACATGATTTAGACATAAAGGCAAATTAGGAGAGAGAGGAATAGTTTACCTGTCAGATCTATGGAGAGGGGAAGAATTTATGACCAAACAATAGAGAGAAAACAGTATGAAATACAAAATGGAACCATTTGATTATATTAAATTAAAACGGTTTTGCACAAACAAAACCAATGTAACCAAGGAAAGCAAAAGACTGTGTAATGATTGGAATGACGCCACCTGCTGGAGACTCACTGTAGAAGAGTTCCACCCATGAAGCAAAGGTCTTTGAGGTCAAGACTAGGAGTCTTTTCTTTGGCATCAGGAAGTGACATTGGCTAGTGAGAGGAAGAAGGAAGTGATGAGCGCTCTGTCTTGCTCTCTTTCCTTTGGACTCTGGTGGAGAAGGGAGCTAGAAATTTGCTCTCCCTTTAATAGATAGGAATCTAGGCCTTTCTCTCTCTTTACCAAATTCTTATTCTCCTTAATAAATGCTTAAAAGTCTAACTCTTGCTAAAGCTTATAATTTTTTGACGACCACTCACTAGATATTTTAGACAGTTTAGCTAGAATTTTAGCCCTTAACAGCTGGAAATAATATTTATAGCCAATATTTCTGATAAAGGTCTCATTTCTAAAATATATAGTGAACTGAATCAAATTTATAAGAAGACAAGTAATTTCCCAACTGAGATATGGTCAAAACAGGCAGTTTTCAGATGAAGAAATTAAAGCTATCTATAGTCATATGAAAAATGTTCTCTATTGCTTAGAGAAATGGAAATTAAAACAACTCTGAGATACCACCTCACACCTATCAGATTGGCTAATGTGACAAAAAAAAGGAAAATGATAAATGTTGGAGAAAATGCAGGAAGATTGGAACACTAATACATTGTTGGTAGAGTTGTGAAATGATCCAACCATTCTGGAGAGCAATTTGGAACTATGCCCAAAGGGTTATAAAATTGTGCATATCTTTTGACCCAGCAATACCACTACTAGGTCTGTGTCCCAAAGAGATCATAAGAAAAGGAAAAGGAGCCACATTTACAAAAATATTTATAGCAGCTCTTTTTGTGGTGGCAAAGAACTGGGCATCGAGGGGATGCCCATGCACTGAGGAATGGCTGAACAAGTTGTGGTATATGAATGTGATGGAATACCATTGTATTTTAAGAAATGATGAGCAGTCAGATTTCAGAAAAAAACAGGAAAAACTTACATGAACTTATGCTGAGTGAAGTGAGCAGAACCAGAAGAACAGGAACATTGTGTGATGATCAACTGTGAAAGACTTAATTTTTCTCAACAATACAATGATCCAAGGCCATTCCAAAAGACTTATGATGTAAAATACTCTCTACATCAAGAAAAAGAACTATGGAGTGTGAGATTTAAAATTGGATATACGAGCATTAAACTCCCCCTTTTAACTTTTCCCATATATGTACATATATATACATACATACATACATATATATATATACACATATACATATATATACACACACACACATATATATATATATATATATATATATATATATATATATATATATATATATATATATATATATATATATAAATATCTCCCAGACCACTAAGAAAAAGAAGCCTCAGAGCTTTAATCAGTGAGGGATTAGTTTTTATTGCTTGGGAATTAATTAGACAACAAAAGGTGATACCAATTAAGGAAATAGGAAATATGAATGAATAATCTTAGATCTAAACTTAGTCTATATTCCTTTATAAAACTCACCGAATCCCAAACTGCCTGCCAGGTCAAGAACCAGCACTGAACACCAAACATGTGCGCCGCCACGGCTAAGCTGAAAAGCCAGAGAGAATGCAAACTTCTGTTCCTCCCTCAGTTTTAAGCTGGCGTGCCAGAAGTTTGTCACAGACTCCTCCCCAAAAGGGAGGGCCTTCAAAAGCCACTTTAGTAGCATGAGCTCAACTCTCAAATGATTCACCTAAAACTTCCATTTTCCCACCACATTCCCCCCTTTGTTTCATTTGAAAAACAAATGAGTTTGCTCAATGAAACAGGAGTCTGAATGCAGATCAAAATATACTATTTTCACTTTATTTGTTGTTGTTTTCTTTCTTGTGGTTTTCCTCTTTTGTTCTGATTCTTCTTTTACATGACTAATGTGGAAAAGTGTATGACATGATTATATACATACATATGCATTCCTGTATATATACACATACACATCTCTGCTTGCTATCTTGAGAGATAAGGGAAGGGAAGGAGGGAGAGAAATTTGGAACTCAAAATCTTAGAAAAATGAATTTTTAACACAATCTTTACATGTAATTGGAAAATAAAATACTACTGAAAAAAGAACTGCAAAGCATTCATAACCACATGGAAAATGCTACAAATAACTAATAAGAAAAATGAAAATCAAAACAACTCAGAGGGTTTTCCTCATACTCTTAAAAATTAGCAAAGAGTATAAAAATAGCAACAATCAAGGATAGAAGGGTTGTGAAAAGATAGGCTCATTAATACATTGTTGTAACTATGAAATGGTACAATCATTTTACAAAGCAATTTGGAATTATACAAATAAAGTGACTAAAATATTATACTTTTTGAACCAGAAATACAATTACTGGACCTCTACCCCAAGGAAGCCAGTATTAAGAAAAAATCCTCATATACTCCAAAATATTTATAATAGCATTTTTTGGTGATAGCAATATTGGAAACAAAGTAGATGCCTATCAATTGGAGAATAGTTAAATTGTGATATGTGAGTGGATTGGAACTGCAATATAAGAAATTATATGGGTGCAGATAGGTAGCACATTGGCCCTGGATTCAGGAAAACCTCAGTTCAAATCCAGCCTCAGACACTTGACACTTACTAGCTGTGAGACTCTGGGAAAGTCACTTAACCCCAATTGCCTCACCAAAAAAGAAAGAAAGAAAGAAAGAAAGAAAGAAAAGAAATGATGTGTGTGATAAAAATAAAGTATCATGGAAAGATCTATATGAACTGATGTATAGTGATGTAAGCAGAGCCAAGAGAAAAATACGTAGTAACTACTACAATATAAATAGAACAACTCTAAAATCAAAAGTAAATATAACAAATTTATAAAAGTCAAGTGGAACTCAAATGAAGAGATGAGAAAACCCTCCCAACCTAACATTTTGAGGATGTGGGAGGTCCAAAGGATTACACAATGCACACGTTTTTAGATTTTTTTCGTTGTATTGATCAGTTGTACTGATTTTTTCTCTCCAAAAATACTATTTTTCATATGGGATGGCTTGGGGAGGGGGAAGGATACATGGAATATTATTGTCATGTAAGAAACAAAGTATCACTAAAAGCTTATTTTTTTTAAAAAGACTATCCTATTTTCAGTTCACCAGATCATCTATCTGGCCCTGTTCTGGCAAATAAATTATTTCCTTGTTCCCTTGATTGACTACAGTCACTTTGGGGGTGGGGGGAGGGTTAAATAGGATATCCTTTTTCTGACTTCAGGGAATTGTACCTATCTTCCCTCCATTTAGAAATCAGATCACCTAATTTTGTATCCTGGTTAATTGTTTTCTTTTAGATAATTATTCTAATTTGGTTAATTTTTTTTAGTACATAAAAACATGCCTCCCCCTGTATTCAGCCAAAGCTGAGGAGGCCTGATTTCAATTTGTTATGCAATTGGCATTCATTACTTAATAAATCATATGCTTGGAAGCTCAAACCTCTATTTCCTCAGTCATTTCATCTTTTATCTGCCAAAGAATTTTGAAACCCTATAATTTACATGAGAACTAGGTTTTATCAAGAGAGCTTCCCACTGGACAACTTCATTGCATGCCAGATTTCAAAGTACAGTCTTCCAAGAGCTGGTAGGTGCAAGAGTTAAGAATGAAATTTGAGAAGTCATAAATGCTAGAGCAGTATGTTAAATGAGCACTGATTTGTAGTTTAAAAACTTTCATTTGAATATCATTCTGGCACTTAATTCTTTTATGATGATTCTAACCTCTCTGAGTCTCGGGTTTCTCATCTATTTAATAGGAGACTCAATTAGATCATCTCAGGCTTAGTCATCACCTTTCAAATTTCCTTCCTACTACCTTACTCCCTTCCATGTACTTTCCCCACAAGATACTCCAGCTCCATCTCCCAAGTCCAGTCATTTCATTTTTTTTAATGGGGTATGAGGGTTAAGTGACTTGCACAGGGTCATACAGCTATTAAGTGTGAAGTATCTGAAGCCTGTTTTGAACTCTGGTCCTTCTGAATCCAGGGCCTGTGCTTTATCTATTGTGCCATCTAGCTGCCCCAGTCCAGTCATTTTCACTGGCTATCCCCCAGGCTGGGAAGTTCACTAACCCAAAGTCCAAAAGTAGTAAACAAACAAAAAAATGTCAACATAAAAACCTTTACCCACCTCTCCATAAGAAAAGCAATTTTGTCTATTTTCTCAAGGAGTGTTTCCAAAAAATCTGGAAAGGACTTTAAAGGAAAATATTTCTTTTAAAAAATTAGGGGTGGGGCAGCTAGGTGGTACAGTGGATAGAGCACTGGCCTTGGAGTCAGGAGGACCTGAGGTCAAATCCAGCCTCAGACACTTGACACTTACTAGCTGTGTGACCCTGGACAAGTCACTTAACCCCAATTGCCTCACCAAAAACCAAAAACAAACAAACAAAAATAAACATTTTCATTTAAAGTTTTGAGTTCCTTCTCTCCCTCCCTTCCCCCTTCCCTGAGTCAGTAAGCAATCAGATACAGGTTATACATATGCAATTATGTAAAACATTACCATATTAGTTATTTTGTATAAGAAAATTTGAATAAAAGAAAAAATGGAAGAAAGTGAAAAGTAGCATGCTTCAGTCTTGTGTTCAATCAATATTAGTTCTTTCCTTGGAAGTGGATTGTATGCTTCATCATTAGTCACTTGGGGTTGTCTTGGATCATTCTATTGCTGAGAATAGTCAAGTCATTCACAGTTCTTTATTGCGCAATATTGCTGTCACTGCACAATGTTCTGCTTCTGCTCACTTCACTACAGTTCATATAAGTCTCTCTTTTTTTCTTTTTTCTTGGTTTGTGTGTGTATGGTTTGTTTTTTTTTTTTGCAGGGCAGTGAGGGTTAAGTGATTTGCCCAGGGTCACACAGCTAGTAAGTGTCAAGTGTCTGAGGCCAGATTTGAATTCAGGTCCTCCTGAGTCCAGGGTCGGTGGTTTATCTACCACACTACCTAGCTGCCCAAGTTCATTTTTTTTTTTTGAGGAAAATATTTCTTAATAATGCTAGGGAACCAAAAAGTGAAATTTTTAATATGCTTTCATGATCAATAGTCACATTGCTCTACTTTTAAAGGTAAAAATAACAGTTTCCTTCATTGGTATTCTGAGTTATTTTTTTGCTTATTGTATTCTTTCCTCCTACTCAATATGTTTTTTTTTACTTTGTCTCTATTTCTTAGGGATTATTCAGAGCCTATGATTTGAAAATGTTTTTTGAAGAGATACATTCTTTGAATGTCTTGCTTATATTCATGTTATATGGATGGTCCGTCATTCCTCTCATGTACCTGATGAGCTTCTTCTTCTCACATCGTTCCATTGCAGAATTCAACCTTTTCCTATTCAATGCACTTTCTGGAATGATCTGCATACCTATTGTCTTCTTGATAGACAAACAAAGTAAGATCACCAAAACCTACTTTCCCCCCCCCAAAATTGGCCCTTTCACAGGAGGTAGTAATTAGAAAATAAAAAGAATCAGATTTAAGGATAGGGATTTTACTAAGTAGGCAAGGTCCTATGAACTTGTGAAAGCACGTGCCTTTAGAAATCCCCCAATCAAAAAGGTCAAATTTGGATTGACCAATCCTTATTGAACTAGGAAAACCTGCTGCCTCAAGTCTCTCCCTACTCTCCTTACTCCAGTCCATCCGAACACTCCTTTCAGTCCTCAAACTGTGATCTGGTCCTCTGTTCCCCTGTTGCCACAAGTGCTAGTATTCCTCTCAGCCTTGGAACCTTGACCAGTAACCCTTCTCCCTTGTGACTGGCCACAAGCACTCCTCTCCACCCTGGAGCTGTGACCCAGAACTGTGTATGAGCAATGAAGTTGTCAAATAGCATCAGTGCTAAGTGCCTGCAAAAGGTACCTTGTAATCTTTTTTGACCAGTTATATGACCTCTTTACTGTCTCTGGGCTGAGAGCTTTGAATACTGCATGGTCTCTAAGACCCATAGCTGGTGCTCCTGCTGCATGGGCTTTGGGGCCCCCAACTCAGTGTCACAGACCTCTCCTGCCAAATTCCTAAATTGCCTTAGGCTGGAAGAATGTCTCATTCCAACTTTTTGTTGATTTATACCATTCCAGAATTCAATTTGACAAGTTATTTTAAGGATGCATAGAAAGGAATATTGGGAGAGTTTGGCCAGATTGCTGCCTCTACTCCTTCATCTTGGCTCCACCACTGAGTAGACTTTTCAAGCATCAAATCCCTCAGGCCATATACCATATAAGGTCACCAACTCCCCTCATAGACCATCCCTCTTCACCTATATGAGCATTCCTCAATAAAATCCCTTCTCACAATCAGAGAAAGGCCTCCTTTCTTTTACCATCTTTTCAAACATTTCCCCTCTTCCTCACCCACTCCCTTGTATATTCTTCCCTTTCTGAGACCACAGAGACCACCTTCCCCTCATTACTAGCTTTTGATTTGGCCTAGCACATCACACATTTCTCTCCATCCACCATCTCCCCTTTCCTTCTCATGACTTCCCATGTTTTATTGTAGTCCCACAAAAACAAAACAAAAAACATTGATTCATCTGTAGGCAAGGTCTCACCAGATTCTGTCCATAAATACCCCCTGGCCACCTCTTCATTATTATTACTTCTACTAGATTTCAACCTTCACCCTTATCTCTCTTTCAGTATGGCTTTCTTTCTTAAAATATTCCAAACTCTCCTTTATTGTTTAATACCAAACTTTTTAATGTATGGCTTAACTCAGATTTACAGATTAGGTCTCCCTGGGCTTCATGCTGAGCCCTGATGCTTTTTGGTATACATTATACCATTCCCTCCTCTGTTTTCTATTGAGTGCAGAATAGTCTTGTGCTATTGCAATATCCTTTCCTTGGTATTTCAAGGTTTTTCTCATGATGGTTTGCAGAACTTAATGTTTTAAAATTGAATTGTTAAATTTAACCACTATGTGTTTTGGAGCTTGCACCTTTTCTATCTTTTTCTCTTGTGGCTAATCTGTGAATTCAACTGGAATTTCATTTTTTATGTTCAGAAGTTCTGGGCAATTCTATTATTGCCTTCATTATGGTTCTCAGATTTTTTCTGTCCTTTTCTCTTCTAGGAAACTTAGGATCCTTAGGTTTTCTCTGCACATTTTGTCTTCAAGATAGTGACCAAATTTTCTTTTAGTGTTGTTTTTTTGTTTCTCTTATTCTAGATTGTCCTTCACTTCTGTCTATTTGCATCCCTGATGTATTGCATTCTCATTCTCTCTCTCTCTCTCTCTCTCTCTCTCTCTCTCTCTCTCTCTCTCTCTCTCTCTCTCTCTCTCTCTCTCTCTCCCCCTCTCTCTCTCCCCTTCCCTCTCTCTCCCTCCTAACACTTGCCATCATATAGTCTAGGTTTTCTATTCTGTTTATTGTTTATATTGGTTTGCAAGGTATAAATTCTCTTGTCATGATTCACATTTTTCTTTTGAACCACTTGGAGATACTATATTGTGGTTCTGTCATCTCAGATTCTAAAGGGTACTCTGTCTCATCAAGTATTAGATCATTTCCCTTTGTTTTGCAGTATCTAGTCATAGATGCCTATACCATTTTACTAGATCTAAAGGCCATATTTCCTTATATTACTGGGATTTTTCCTGTTTATTTATCTGTTTATGTTCAAGAGCTTTGAGTGTTCATTTTCCTGAAATCTCGAACAGTCTTTCCCCTCATTCTATAGCTCTAAAATTCTATAGTTCTATTGAAGAGTCGTTTTCATGAAAACATACCATACCATATCCTTATATCACCATACTAATCCTCATATATGACCCTTTGTTTCTAGGATTTTGTCTTTTTTTGTTGTTGTTTGGGTGGGACACTGAGGGTTAAATGACTTGCCCAGGGTCACACAGCTAGTAAGGGTCAAGTGTCTGAGGCTGGATTTGAACTTAGGTTCTCCTGAATACAAAGCTGGTGCTTTATCCACTGTGCCACCTAGCTGCACCTTCTAGAATCTCGTAGGACAAAGTCAGGACTCATTTTTTTCTCCTAGCATGGCATCTGTTTTATATCAAGTAAATCAAACTTACTTTCCTCCTCCAATTCTTATTTGCTATAGATGTTCTTTCATTTTTCAGAAGTGCAAAAGTCTTTACAGCCTCAGTGGGAACAGACTGAAATAGATTAGTGTCTACTAATCTTAGCCTTTTTTAACCAATAAAGTAGTGAGTATCCAGAATCCTTACCCCCCACCCCCCAACCTTACCCCAAGGTAGGCTAATTCCTTCTCTACTAACAAAGATAAATGTTGCCTACTCATTGAAGAACAAGGAGTCTGTGGCTTCAGCTTTGAGGAAAGCTGCTC
The DNA here is from genome assembly GCF_019393635.1 of Dromiciops gliroides. Classification (NCBI taxonomy): domain Eukaryota; kingdom Metazoa; phylum Chordata; class Mammalia; order Microbiotheria; family Microbiotheriidae; genus Dromiciops; species Dromiciops gliroides. Next base: position 544,689,949 of record NC_057861.1, on the reverse strand, counting down.
ATCTTTAGTTTGTTTCTTTTTCCAATGTATGCCTTCATGTGGTTCGGACTTTGTCAGTTTGGTTATGTCTGTTCAGTCTTGAAGTCCTTTAAGGCAAGTCTCAGTAACATAATTCACTAATTTCTTATTATCTAACCATATAATAACTTAGTGTATCAATATCTGGGAAAATTCAGCTTCACTGTTGGAAAAACCTCATTTACTTGTTTTTTTGTTTGTTTGGTTTTTTAGTGAGGCAATTGGGGTTAAGTGACTTGCCCAGGGTCACACAGCTAGTAAGTGTTAAGTGTCTGAGGCTGGATTTGAACTCAGGTACTCCTGACTCTAGGGCCAGTGCTCTATCCACTGCGCCACCAGCTGCCCCAACCTCATTTACTTGTAAGCATTTTTCTGTGAGGATGTATTTTCTTTCTCTTAATAGTATTTTATTTTATTTATTCCAATTACATGTAAAGACAGTTTTCAACATTTTTGTAAGATTTTGAGTTCTAAATTTTTCTCCCTCCTTCCCTTCCCTCTCCCCTCCCCAAAAAAGCTAGTAATCAGATATATGTTTATATATATGTAGTTATATATATAGTTTAATATTAAATATAGTTTTTATACTCATCCTCCAAGATAATAAACAGGTCAGAGACATCAATAATATCTCCTACAATTTGTTCACCCAGAACAGAGAAGACTATTTCTGACTCTCTTGCCAGAAGTAGGTACCTCATTAGAAACCAGATCAGAGGAAAAGCATAATATTAATTTAATATTTTGTCCCAAGAGGAAATATATAACACATGATCATGTGGGGACTTCCCTCCTAAGAGGGAAGCTCAGAGACTCCCCATTTCTGAGGGTATATATGTTTTGGGGTTTTTTGTCCACTGATTACAGGGTGTTGTCAGTTTCAATACTATGATACAGAAGCAAAGGCAGTTTACCAATTTCAGTTATAACAAGTATGGAGGAAATACCAAAGCATCATGGTAAGATTACAGGATTCCAAAAAAAAAGGGTTTGGAAAGGAGGAGGTCACCCAGATTTCACCATAAGATAGGGACTTACTATCCTGAGGGAAAAGAAGTCACTAGGTAGGGTCTTTTATCTGCTAGCTATCTGGGTTCAGTTTGGAGTTGAAGGACATTTTGCTCCTATTAACCCAGGGTCTCATAAAAAATACTTTTAGATAATAAGGTACCTCTGTCAAATCCATGTGATCCACATATTCATATTAACAATCCCTCCTATTGGTCAAGGGGTCAGTCTCACTGACCCCCATAGACTAAGGAGCTTCTGTTTGGAACCTAACTTTTACAGGAACACCATTTAATCAAGGTGAGGAGTCAGGGAGATAGTGGAATGATAGGAAGGCCTGTTAAGTCCTGAAAAATCTGGAAAAGGCCTGGGGGTTCACTGTATTGACACATGTGGGGTCCCTTTCATAGGGGCACTGATCCATAAATCAGATTGTGACGACCAGGCTTCTGTATGAGTAGATATACAGAGCCAAGTAGGCAGATAGGTTCAGGAAGGTTTTAGTCTATTCAACTAAGGGTCTGATGGTGTGGGGTCACATAAGAGGGAGTGATCATTGTCAAATGGGAGGCAGAACTGGCTGCAAAGAAAGCCCCCACAAATACCAAAATCAATCCCATCTTTAGTAGAATTCAAAACCATAGGGTGACCTGACAAGGTGGATAGGACACAGAGAAAAGCACAGAGTCTTTGGGATGCTGGGTATTCTCAGCCCTCATCCAGTCCAAACTTGGGGTGCAGTCTCCTCTGGATGCTATTTCTCATCCTTGGAGGCCCAGGGTTGTGGTCTGCAGCAGCTGTCCCCTGCTTAATTCTTGGATGAACGGGAACCAAAGATTTTCACTGGGCTAGGGGAGTCCAAACTAGTTCAGTAGCCCTTTTCGAAGTATGAGGTATGTAGCCAGGACTCAGTTCTCAGGAGCAGTCTTGAGAGAGTCTTTATGGACAAGTCTTTTTGTATAGTTCAATTAATGTCTCTCCTGCTGATCACTAGGAATCAAGACAATTGCATTCCAGAATCCCACATTAATAGTGACTTTAAGAGAGTTTACTTAAACCCTTAGAAAAAATTGACAGATAACCATATATCCCTCCCTAAGAGACTGATTTTTTCCTAGTTTTTAACAAAATTCACCCTTAATTTAATTCACCCTTAAATTAAAATTAATAACTTCAATTGTAGTAAAGACTTAGGATAACATTTAATTAGTTTTGGAAGTGTATGTCAAATAAGTTGTCCATAACAGATATGTTTGTATTATAGGACATGTTTCACAGACAGGTGTTTTTCCATATTACGTGATAACCTTAAAGTTGATCTCTCCATAGGTGTAACAAAATATTCTATGTTACCCCCTTTGAGAAAACTGGTTGCATAAATTTGTTGCATTAAAATTCTCTTTCTTCAAAACAAGCTTGAGATATTTCTGATTGAGTTTTTAAATGCTTATCCAATAACAGACAGATGGCAAAGCTAGATGCCTATGCACTTTAGTTAGATTCTAAAAGGGACTAGAATTTTTGGGTCAAATAGCTTGAGTCTTATTCCTGCATCTTACGCAGACATTACAGTATTGATCTACGGATGAAGAACCAATATTGTGTTCATACTGATTAAGTAACATGATTATAGGTATTTGCCATAAAAGAAGAGAGGCAAAGCTCTCATGGAATAATACTTCCCCAAATTCCATGTCCACTCCAGGCAGAAGTTCTGCAGATGGCCAAATGCAGTGTGCTAGGCTTAAAATCAACCAGGTGGGAGAGTTTGCATTCCATGTGTAATACTACCTCAGCCTTTGCCAAAAAATCAGTCTCCCAGCCTTCCCCAAGAGAACTCCACCTGTAGTGCCTACATGTGAACAAAAACCCATAGGGTTGCTGCATCATGGGTCATATGGCTCAACATTCCTTGGTAGTCATAACTGGAGTTAGACCCAGAATAATAATAGTTAATAGTCCCATAATGTCTTAAATAGCAAGTTCCAATAATCAGTTCTAAAAGTGAACTCACTTCTGAAAAATCACATACCCTATGTACCAAGCATTAACTATGCTTGTACCCATGTTAAAATGATGCTTTTCATCCCACTACACAGAAAACCATTATTACACTCAATTAAATTCATAACCCAAAAAGAATTTAAGAATCTACTTTCTGACAATATCTCTAATACAATGAATTATTATTAACTCTTGGGTCCTTTTTTTTTACATGTTATAAATCACATAACTGAGGTAACAGCTTAAACTATACAAATTTCCTGATAGACAATCATAGTAATAAATTTGATTTAAAATGAGATCAGAATTGATTCAATTACACCTGAATCTATTTTCCAAATGATAGCCTATAGAACCTCATTTGATAATATCATTTTAGTATTAATTTACACAAGAACAATTTATCCCAGGCATTTCATATTTTCCTAGGGTTTTTGGTTTGTTTAAACTATTTTGCTACTATACACACACACACACACACACACACACACACACACACACACATTAAATGGTGATATATAACAGATTTTACTTGACTTTAGTTTGTATGAATCCCCAAATTTCTTAACTAGAGGGCCCAATCAAATTCACTGACCTTCGTCATGATTTTTCCTGCTGACACAAACTCTTCCTTTATTGGTGAGCCTGTCAGCTTTTAAAAAACAATAGATAATCTGATATAGGTTATATCTATATATCTATCTATCTATATATATATATATATCTATATATCTATCTATCTATCTATCTATCTATCTATCTATCTATCTATCTATCTATCTATCTATCTATATATATATATATATATATATATATATATATATATATATATACACATATCAGATTACCTGCTGTCTAGGGGAAGGGAGAGGGAGGGGAGGGAGGGAGAAAAATGTGAAATTGTAAAGCTTGTATAAAAAAAAGTTGAGAACTATCTTTACATGTAACGGAAAAAATAAAATACCTTATATAAAAAAATAAATAAATAAAAAATAAAAAGATTATTCACACACACACACACACACACACACAAACCAATAGAAAACTACCTTTCCATAGTCATTGAAATGATCCTTTTCTTTTTCCTTTTTTTCTAGTTAAAAAAAATTTAAATAAGCATTTTAATGCCACCTTCAACTTTCTACTTAGTTTTCAATATACTGTTAGAGCAACAAGTTTCTTTCTGCCCTCCCCCCACTTCCTTAACCTAGCTGCAGCATTAGGGGTAGTTTTTATCAAACAATTAAACAACTTTCCTTCTAAATTCCAAGCACAAAATTACATTTTTGACAGAAACTTAAACACACAGAAGAGACAATTCCATATTACAGAGAGACACAAGACATAGACACACATAAAATTATTCCAAAGAATTTCTAGTTCCTTGAAGCATCTTTTCTTTTTAGTTTTTCCTCATTTAACCTAATTTAGATTGATCAAAGGAGCTCCATTAGGTCGATTTAGTTTGTCATTATCTTTAGTCAATTCTAATCCTCTAAACAATATTTGTGCACATTAAAACAAATGTTTCTTAACCATTTGCAATGCAACAAGTCTACAAGAGGACTTACTCAGATTCAATAATTTATATGCCGAAACTGAGAAATTCCTACCTTTTAGAAATAGCTTATGACAGCTGTCTTCTATTGAGCACTCCAGTTTCTTCATGGGACAATAACTCAAACTAAAGTGAGAGTTTGATGTTTGAGTTGGAAGCTGGAAAGGAATATTCACCTTACAAGTCTTATTTGGGAGAAAATTCCTGGAGGCACCTTGTCATGACCTGTGTTGGAGGGTGAATTCCATTTCCATTTTCCAATCAAATCTGAGTTGCAAGGCACCATTTCTGTTGAATATTAAATATAGTTTTTGTATCCATCCTCCTACAAGATAATAAACAGATCAGAGACATATAATAATACTATGGGCCTAGCACCCCAGAAGTTTTCTGGGGTACATCAAAGAACCTTCTCCTTGAGAAACTAAACTAAAGGACAGACACACCTAAAGAGATAAGTGTCAGTGGAACAGGAGTGAGCTAGTTCCAGGACCACCACCCTTCATTCCAGTCTCCCCCACCCCTGGGGAGATAAGATTAGGTGTGGCTGCTGCCTTTGAGGAGGAGAAAGGTAGCTTGAGAGATCCACAGCCAACCCTCACCCAACTCCTCCAGCCACCGCCAGTGGGGGATGGTCCTCCCTCAATAAGGGAACTTTCCACAGCTAGATGATCACCCCCTTCAGTCCTCTCTAAAAGTACCTGCCTGTCTTCTGCTCGAGGAGATTGGTATCTCAGAGCCACACTTCCCCATGAGAAGTCCAAGGATTTCTCTCTTGGTTTCCCTTCCCCAGCCCCTAAATAAACTATTCTCTTATTCTACTGAATTTGTGTGCCAGAGGGTGTAGTTCTATAAAGAGGAATTCCTAAGGACCCCAAACCCAAACCCCTACCCTAACTCCTATCCCAAACCCCCACCTATTCTCCCCATAACATAACTGGTGCCCAATGTGGGGCACAGGAAACTTCCTCTTTCTTCTTGGCACACCCTCCTCCTCCGGGACCCCATCCCCTCCTGCTCCTCAGCCTCATTCCCTACCTGTTTATCGCTTCACCTCTTCTTCTCCACCTGCTTCTGTCCCTATGACTGGGACTTATTTTTGCCCACCTGCTGATCTCAGAACCAATCTCCTGTGCCCTTCACAGCCGAGCTCCTGCCACACTTGGAGTGGCTATCAGTACTCTTCTACTTTCCCCACATTGGGCGCCAAAAATATTATGGGGAAAGCACATGGGTCCTTAGGATTCCTCTGTAAAGTATTACACTCTCTCGCATGTCCTGGTTAGGAATAAAAGAACAGTTTTATTGGATACAACAGAAACTCACCAGAAGGAAAGTTTAAAACTCTTTCCTCCCCCACTAGACTGGGAAGTTTCCTTTTATAGGGCCAAGATGGCATGACCACCCAAGTAAGGGTAAAATGTCCCTTATTGAGTGGTGGGTTGGAAGCAGTCTGGTGGTAGGCAGTTGCTCTGTCCCCTCCTGGTGCAACCATGCCTAACAGGATTACCTCATCAAGGGGGTAAGGGAGACTGGAATGAAGGGTGGTGGTCCTGGAGTGCTGCTTATCTCTCTAGGTGTGTCCGTCCTTTGGTTTAGTTTCAAGGAGAAGGTTCCTTGATCTCTAGGGAAAACTCCTGGGGTTTCAAGGAAAAAGTTCCTTGACCTCTCCAGGCAACTTCTGTGGTAACTGGGGCCCATAATATTCCCATAACAAATAAGATCACTTACAATTTGTTCACCCAGATCAGAAAATGGATAGGAAAAACATAATATCAATTTAATGTTTTGTCCCAAGAGGAAATATATAACACATGACCATGTGGAGATTCCCCTCCTAAGAGGGAAGCTCAGAGACTCCCCATTTCTGAAAGGGAAAAACCACAAGAAAGAAAAAAAAAACAACAACAAATAAAGTGAAAATAGTATACTTTGATCTGCATTCAGACTCCATAGTTCTTTTTCTGGATGTGGAGAGTATTTTACATCATAAGTCTTTTGGAATGGCTTTGGATCATTGTATTGTTGAGAAAAATTAAGTCTTTCACAGTTGATCATCACACAATGTTCCTGTTACTGTGTATAATGTTCTCCTGGTTCTGCTCACTTCACTCAGTATAAGTTCATGTAAGTCTTTCCTGGTTTATTCTGTGTGTATCTCTCTGCTTCAAATGTATTTCTTGTAAACAACATATTGCAGGATTCTGGTTTTTAATCTACTCTGCTATCTTCTTCTGTTTAATGGGTGAGTTCATTTCATTCACATTCAGTTTTTCTCTCCTTTCACCCTTTCCCTCTTCATCATTGTTTTGCTTCTGACCACTGCCTCCCTTACTTTGACCACCCTTGTATCAGACCCCCCCCTTCCTTTTCTTTCCCTTTCCCTGCCTACTTCCCTATAGGATAAGATAAATTTCTTTACCCAACTGAGTGTGTTGTGTTATTCTCTCTTTGAGCCAAATCTGATGAGAGTAAGGTTCAAACAATGCTAACTCCTCCCTTCTTTCCCTCTTTTGTAATACATCTTTTGTGCCTCTTCATGTGATGCAATATATTCCCATTCTGCCTTGCCTTTTTTTCTCTCAGTACAATCTTTTTTTTTACCCTTTAGATAGTTTTATACCATCACATCAAAATCAACTTATACCCACACCCTTTATGTATACTCCTATCTGCCCTAACATATAGTTCTCAAGAGTTACAAGTATTGTCTTCCCTTGTAGGGATGTAAACATTTTAACCTTGTTGAATTATGTTATCCCCCCGTTTTACCTTTTTTATGTTTCTCTTAAGTCTGAAGATCAAATTTTCTGTTCAGTTTTGGTATTTTCATCAGGAAAGTTTTAAAGTTTCCTGTTTCATTGAATGTCCATCTTTTCCCCTGAAAGTTTTTCCCTCAGTTTTGCTGGGTAGATTATTATTGGTTGCAATCCAAGCTCCTTTGCCTTCCAAAATATCATATTCCAAATTCCCCAATCCTTTAATGTTGAAGCTGCCAGATTCTATGTAATCTTGACTATGGCTCCCTGATATTTAAATTGTTTCTTCCTGGCTGCAGTTTTTTTACCTTCACCTCATAATTCTGGAATTTAGCTACAATATTCCTTGGAGTTATAATTTTGGGGTCTCGTTCAGGAGGTGATGGGTAGATTCTTTCAATGTTGTTTTGCCCTCTGATTCTAGGCTATCAGGGCAGGTCTCCTTAATTATTTCCTGCAATATGCTGTCCAGTCTCTTTTTTTGATCATGGCTTTCAGGTAGTTCAATAATTCTTAATTTGTCCCTCCTGGATCTATTTTCCAGGTCTATTGTTTTTCCAATGATTTTTACTCTTTACTTCTATTTTACTATTTTACTTTTTCTTCTACTTTTACATTATTTTGATACCGTTTGACTGATTTTAATGTCTCATAGAAGCGTTAGTTTCTATTTGCCCAATGCTAATTTTTAAGTAATTATTTTCTTCAATCAGCTTTTGCACATCTTTTTTCCATTTGGCCAGTTGTATTTTTTAAGGAATTATTTTCCTCTATCAAATTTTGCCCTTTTCCCAAGCTATTGACTCTCTTTTGCATAGCTCTCATTTCTTTTCCCACTTTTTCTTCTACTTCTCTTATTTGATTTATAAAATCCTTTTCTCAATCTTCCAAGAAGGCTTCGTGGTCTTGACACCAATTTATTTTCTCCTTTGAAGCTTCACATGTAGGCATTTTAACAGCGTTCTACTCTTCTTAGTTTGTGTTTTGGTCTTCTCTGTCACCAAAGTACCTTTCTATGGTGAGGGTTCTTTTATGTTTCTTACTCATATTTTAGCCTCTTTCATGACTTTTAAAGTTGACCTCTGCCCCTGGTACACAGGGGGCATTGTCCTTTTGGAGGGGGGTGGCAATGGGAGTTAAGTGACTTGCCCAGGGTCACACAGCTAGTAAGTGTCCTGTATGAGGCTGGATTTGAACTCAGGTCCTCCTGAATCCAGGGCTGGTGCTTTATCCACTGCACCACCTAGTTGCCCCAACAGGGGGCATTGTCTCAAGCTTCTTTTGCTGGTAGCTAGAGGCCTGATCACTGGCTTTCTCCTTAGAGGTTTAGGAGCTCATCCTTCCTCACTGCACTAGGGTGATCTGGCCTAAGTGCACCTATTGTATATGGGATACCCCACATGGCAGTTTGCATTCTGTCTTGTGACTGGAGGCCTCACAACTGGCCTTCTGTACCACTAGTCTCCTGAAGGACTGAGGGCCCTCAGCTGCTGCTCTGTTTTTGGCTAAGAGTCTTCCCCTGCCTTGTCCAGACACTCTCTGCATGGTGATATGGCCCCTTTTTACCCAAGATTGACAGACTTTTCATGATTTCCTTTTAGGTTATCATAAGCTGGATGATTTTGTCACTCCATCTTTTTGTAGGTTCTATAGCTCCAGAATCCATTTAGAGGCTTAACTTAACATTGTTTATGAGGGAAATTTTGGAGAGCTCTGGCAACTTCCTGGGTTCTCTCTGCCATCTTCAAATGTATTGGGGGTTTTTAGTTTGTTGAAATAAAAAAAACTATAACTTTCAAGTTTTGTGCCCTATAACAACACAATTTTCCTGTTCTGAGCCTCAACTGGGATTTAGAACTGGAGAATTTGTACAAATGATTCTGGATAAGTCAGGCAGCTGGAACATGGGTCATGTTGTTTAGAAACTGATAAAGTCAGAAAACATTTAAAGAACTCTGATTGCTGTTTTTAGGAGAAATGTGTATATTGCCACTGTGGTCTTCAGTGGCTTTGTTTGGTTGCCCTGGAGAGAAATGTGTCTTACAGTGAAAGCTAATGAATAACCTTTCTATCACAGTATTATACTTGGGAGTGTACTCTGAAACTGTGACCAATTCATTCCTGCTGATTCCCAGTTATACTTTTGGGATGTCCATCAAAGAATTTTTTGAAAATTTAAAGACCAAGGAATTCTGTAGCATTACTTCTTGCCCACATAATGGTAAGTAACCTTGACACCTTCAGACCCTAGTTTCAGCTGCTTACCCCAATCTATTTTTCCCATTTCTCCCTATTTTGAAGCAGAAAACAAAGAGTGGGTGGAATGAATCAAAAAGCATTTATTAAGTACCCACTGTGTGCCAGGAACTATGTTAGGAACTGAGGACACAAATACCAAGTAATTAATTCCTTCCTTTAAGGATCTTTTATTCTGCTCAGAGGACACAATATGTTCATAAATTTATACATGTGGTATTTATGCAAAATTGAGACAAAGCGATAGTAGGGAGGTCAACTAAATTGGGGAGTCATGGAAAACTTCTTGGAGAGAGCTTGAGTTTCCAAGAAGTGCTAGTGACAAGGGAAACCACTGCAGTCATGAAGGACAGTCTGAAAGCAAGAACACAGAGGTGGTAGATGTAATGTTATGTAAAAGAAACAGCAAGGAAGATAATTCTGCTGGAATAGAATGTTTGAAGGGAAATGGTTTGTAACCAGCCTGAAAAGATAAGCTTGAACCATATTGTAAATGGCTTCAGATGCCAAACAGGTTTTGTCTTTTATCCTAGAAGCAAGAGGGAACTATTGGAACTTCTTGAGTTGGAGAAAAGGAAAGGAAGGGAACAAACATTTATGAAGTTCATACTGTGTGCCAGGCACTATACTAAGTGCTTTACAAATATTACTCATTTGATAATCAGTGAGGAAATGATTTTTTTAGACCTGTGCTATAAGAATATCAATTTGGCAGCTGTGTTGAGAATGAATTGGAAAAGTAAGAAGATGGATACTAAGAGGTCACTTGGGAGGCTATTACAATAGTTAAGTAGAGAGTGGAGGTCTGAAATAGATGGTTATGGTGTTTTGGGGAGAAAGGGAAAGATGGAAAATGTAAGGTAGTATTAGCAAGACCTAGCAAATCATTTGTAAATGGGAGGTGAGTGAGAACAAAAAATTGGGGATGACATCTAGTTTGTGAACCTGGGTGACAAGAAAAATATAATACCCTGTACAAAAAACAAGAACGTTAGGAAGAGAGGATAGGTTTAGGTAGAAAAATAATGAATTTATTTTGGCATGATGTGTCCAGGTGAATATATCTAGTTGGAGTTCAGGAGAGAGATGAAAGCTAGATCTAAGAGTCATCTTGAATCCATGGGATTTGGTGAGATCTCAAAAAAGTATGGAGATGAGGGAATGATCTTGAAATGTACCTATCCATATCTGTAAAGGAACATGGATGATGGTCCAATAAAGGAAAATGAGAATTATCATTCAGACATGTAAGAAAAGAATAATGACAGAGCAGTGTCATAATAATCCAGGGAGGAAGGGATCGAATGGAGAAAGTCTAAGGCATCATTATAGCAAATCCCAGTACAAAAAGCATTTCCCTAGCTGAGAACATCTTTATAAAGTACTCTAAGGTTTCAGAAGATACAGTGTAAATGCAACAGGATCACAGAGCTCATGGAGAATGAGGAATAGGTTGTTCTTAAGAATTTGAGGTTCATTCCAGGAATATTGTAGCCAAATTCCAGAGCTCCCCAGTCAAGGAGAAAATATTGCAAGGAGCTATAAAAAAGGAATTCAAATACTGTGGAGCTACAGTAAGGATAAAACAAGATCTAGCAGCATCTACATTAAAGGACTGGAGGGCATAGAATGATATTCCGGAGGGCAAAGGAACTGGGACCACAGCCAAGAATCACCTACCCAGCAAAACCGATTATAATCTTTCAGAGGAAAAGATGCAACTTCAATGAAAAAGAGGACTTTCAGGCATTTGTGATGAAAAGACCTGAACTGAAGAAAATTTGATTTTCAAATACAAGACTCTAGAGAAGCATAAAAAGGTAAACAGGAAAAAGAAATCGTGAAGGATATTAAAAGATTAAACTTTTTACATTCCTACATGGGAAGATAATACTACTAACTCATAAGAACTTTCTCAGTATTAGGGTAGCTGAAAAGAATATACTTAGAGGACACAAGTCTGAACTGAATATGAAGGAATGATATCTGTAAAGCATTTATTTTGTTTGTCCTTGTTTTTTGTGGGGCAGGAAGGGTGGGGTGTCTTAAGTCTGGGGCCATATTTGTGCTCAAGGAGGGAATAACATACACACCCAATTGGGAGGAGTAATTTATGTAAACCTACAGAAAAGTAGGAGGGGAAGAGGATAAGGAGAAAATGGTGAAAGAATGGAGGGCAGAGCAGGGGAGGGGGAAGTCAGAAGCAAAATACTTTTAAGGAGGAATAGGGTAAAAGAAGACATAAAATAGATTAAATGTCATGGGAAGGGAATAGGATGGAGGGAAATAGTTATGATGATTGATTATAATGACAAAATGTATGGTACCTACTTTGCTGGGCTATTGTGAAGAAAATTCTTTGTCATGTTTAAGGTACTATATAAAAGTTATGATGAACAGGATGCAATCAGAAAAACCTGGAAAGACCTACATGAACTGAAGCACAGTGAAACATACTGTATAAAAAATAACAGCAATAGTGTAAAATGATCTGGTGGGAAGCATGTGGTTGGTTATTTTCAGCAAGGCACTGATCCAATATAACCCTGAAGGACTTATGAAAATTGCAGTCCATCTATAGAGAAAGACTTGATGGTATCTGAAAACAGATTGAAGCATAATTTTTTTGACAGTTCCTTAATGTGAAGTTTTGTTTTTATCTGTTTTCTCTCACAACCTAGCTAATGGGAAGATGTTTTCCATGACTACTCATGTATAACTTATATTGAATTTCTTGAGTTCTTGGGGGTTGGGAGTGGGAAGGGAGGGAGGAAGAGAAGTTGGAACACAACGTTTTAAAAAATTGATGTCAAAATTTGTTTTTACATGTAATTTGGAAAATAAAATTCTAAACAGAAAAAAAAGAATTTGTGGTTCTTTAGGTATCTTCTACCTCCTACTGCAAACTCAGTCTCTTAAATGAGATGTAGAGAAAATCCAGTACAAGACTTTCCTGTATCAGCCTCCTTTTTCTTTCTGTTTTTTCCTCTACCTTTCTAACTTTATCTTCAAAGCCCTTTTTGATCACCTCTATGGCCTGAGACCAATTCATATTTTTCTCGGAAGCTTTGGATGTAGGAGCCCTAACATTGCTATCCTCTTCAGAGGGTGAACCTTGATCTTCCTTGTCACTAAAGAAGCTTTCTATGGTTCACAACTTTCTCTGCTTGCTCATCTTGCCCATCTTTTACTTGACTTTTAACTCCTTCTTAATGTGGGGTACTGCTTCCAGGTTATACTGTCCCAAGCTTCAGGGAGTCCCAGGTGTTATGAATTAATGAGTGGCAGGTTTTTCACTCACCTGGCCTTTTTTCTGGTCCATATATAACCCCAAGACAACTTGCTAATTAACCAGGCAGCAACACTTTATGTGCTGTTGGTTGTTAGCTCAGATGAGCCTGCAGCCCTCCCCTTCCTGGGCTGCCACTGTTCAAGGTTTCTTCCTGGTTCCCAGCTGGGGTAGGACATCCAAATCCCCCCTTAGCTTCTGCATATACCACCCTCCTACCCCCAGCTATTCAGCCCTCTCACCAGACTGTGAGCTTAGTTTCAAAAGATACTGGCACTTCAGCTGATTCAGAAGGCTCAGGGGTAAGTTTCTCTGGTGCAGCCTGCCTGGGGCCAGATCTGTGTTGGGCAATCTCGGAGTTGGACTCCACTCCCAGCACAGCACAGCAGCTCCCTCCTGCTGAACTTCTAAGCTGTCTTTGTCTGGAAAATAATCTCAGTCATCTTTTTCTGGGTTCTGCTGCTCCAGGAGTTGTTTTCTGGCTGTGTTTGGAGTTTTTTTGGAGTAATTGTGTCAGGAAGTCTGAGTGTTTACTGCCTTTCCTCTGCCATCTTCGAACCTCCAGTACAAAGAAGAGCAAGGCTCCCTTTGACTTCAAGCCTCCTGTCTTTTGCCACCATCAGTCCTTTGAGTGTAGAAGAGTGGTATCCTTCCCTCAATGATGAACTTCTCATACCTTGTAATATCCTTCATACCCCAGTGACTCTGAACTCCTGTAAATCATTATCCATGCCCCAATCCATATCCCTTACCACTCAATTCTTTAGTCCCACTCCACCCAACCTTCCCCCTAGAGTTTCATCCTCACTCTACCTAGTCCTTCCACTGTTGCCTCTGGCATGACTGTTTCATTAGACAATAAACTTCCCTTCATCTTAAATCTTTTCCTCTCCCTCTCTATGTCTTCTAACTCTTATTGAAACCTGGCTTTTTCCTGATGACTCACCATCCCCAGACACCCTTTCCAGTACTGGCTGAGCTTTCACTCATTCTCCTCAGCTCCCTCATCAAGGCAAGGGAGTTGGAATACTCCATTACCTTTTCTACTTCTCCCCTTTCTTTCATCATTTAGTAACCTTTCTTCCTTTTTGGTTTATGCTATTCATTTTTACCACCCAATCAAAATCTTACCAGCTGTTATTTACAGATCCCAAGGTCATTCCCCTCAATGACTTTCCTGGCTTACAGTTTTTCTCTGCTTTGAGGACTCCAATATACAGATTGATTATCACACAAATATCCTTGTCACTAAGTTCCTCAACCTATTCACCTCCCATGAGCTACTCCTCTACTCTACTTTGGTCATATGCAATGATGGTCATACAGTTGATCTGGCAGTCACCCACAAATGTACCACATCCATGTTAAAGAATTCTGAAATCTTCCTATACAATCATTGTCTATTGACTTTTTACTTCTCCTTCTGCCTTCTCTCACACGCACATATGAAGAGTGGATGTTTTTATACATATATACAGGATATATACATATATACAGGATATGTTTGTGTATATGTATGTATGCATGTACATAAAATCCACTCTTCATTTGCATCATAACTTCCAAGCCATTGACCCCACAATTCTCTCCTAGACCATTTCTCCTGAAGTAGCTACTCTCTTCTCCCCATATTGACCCCTTGTTAAACCAACTCAACTCTTCATTCTATTCCTTTTTTTGATCCCTGGCACCCTCATATCACAAGTTATGCCTCTACCAGCCCCACACCTTGGATCACATTAATCACCTTTGTTCCTACATAAATGATGTTGAATGAAGGTGCAGAAAGGCTTGCAATGGTTCTGACTCGGTCCACTACAAACATATGTTACATAACTCCAACTGGGCCCTCACCACTCCTAGGCAATCCTTTTATACCTCCCTTATCAACTCACTATCCCACTCTCCACAGCAGCTCTTCCAAACCTTTTCATCCTTTTTCAAATCTCACATGGCTTCTTCTCTCCCCACTCTTTCAGCTGAGAACCTTGCCTCATATTTTACTGAAATATTGAGGCCATTCATCATGAACTCTTTTCCCCTCTTCTTCATCTCCTACCACTCAGGTTTCTGTTTCACATGATGAATTAGCCTTCCTCCTTACCAAGTCTAACCACTCTACTGGGGGCAGAAAGGTGGCACAGTGAATAAAGCACTGGCTCTGGAATCAGGAGGACCTGAATTCAAATCTCACCTCAGTCACTTACTAGGTGTGTGTGACCTTGGGGCCATCTCCAGTCATTCTGATGTCTATCTTGCCACTGGAGGAGAAGGCGAGGTTGGTGATGTTGAACAGCCTTCCCTCACTTAACTCCAGTTCATTTCAAGTCATGATATCACCCTGATGTCATGGTCATCTTTAAGAATGAAGGATGAGCAACAACAACCACCACTCTACTTGTTCAAGTGATCTCATTCCATCATGCTTTTTCAGCAGACTGTTCCCTCTGTTATCCTTTTTCTTTCACTTACTTTCCATTTCTCCCTGTCTACTGGCTCATTTTCTACTGCCTACAAACATGACCATGTCTCCCCTATTCTGAAAAATACCCTCACTTATTCCTTCCATCCTATCATCCTTTATGTCTTCTGCCCTTTTTAGCTGAACTTGAAAACTCTGTCTACAATAGGTGGATAGAGATATGTGGCACAGTGGATAGAGCACTGGCCTTGAAGTTGGAATTACTTGAGGTTCAAATCTGACCTCAGACACCTACTAGTTGTGTGACCCTGGACAAGTCATATAGCCCCAATTTCCTTAAACATCCATGGCCATCTCCAGTAATCCTTATGTATATCTTGCCATTGGACTGATCCAGATCATCCTGGAAGAGCGAATGAGGCTGGTTACCTTGCATAGCCCTCCCTCACTTAAATCCAATTTACTGCAAGTTATGACATCACCTGATCCTCTCACATGGAGAGGAGTAAGATCACATGGTCCTTTTAGAGAACAAAGGATAAACAAAAGCAATCTACATTAGGTGCCTCCATTTTCTCTCCTTTCATTCTCTTCTAAACCTCTTACAATTTGGCTCCCAACCATATTATTCCTCTGAAACTACTTTCTCTAAAGTAACTCTCTTAGTTGTGAAATCCAAAGGTCTTTTTTTCTATTCCATTCTCAATCTCTCTGCATCTAGCCTTTGACACGGTTGATTATTCTTTTCTTTTCTTTTCTTTTTTTTTTTTTGTGGGGCAATAGGGGTTAAGTGACTTGCCCAGGGTCACACAGCTAGTAAGTGTCAAGTGTCTGAGGCTGGATTTGAACCCAGGTCCTCCTGAATCCAGGCCCGGTGCTTTATCCACTGCGCCACCTAGCTGCCCATGATTATTCTTTTCTTAATACTCTATTCTCACTAGTTTTGGGGGGATACCACTTTCTCCTAGTTTTCTTCCTATTTATCTAAATATTCCTTCTCTGTCTCTTTTCTAGATCCACTTCCAGATCACAACTTCTAACCATAGGTGCCCCTCAGGGACTCCCACCCCACCCAGCTCCTACCTTCCCTATCTTCCCTATTACTTTAGAGGGCAACATCACCCTCACAGTCCAACCTTGAAATCACCCATGGACTCTTCACTATATCTCACACACTGTCCTTCCATATCCAAGCTGTTGCTAAGGCCTGTCAATTTCACCGTTGTAATATCTTTTGAATATTCCCCTTTCTCTCCTCTGACAATGATAATATTGTAGTGCAGGTCCTCATTACCTCAAGCCTGATTGATTTCAATAGCATTCTGGTGGTTCTGCCCACCTTAAATCTCTCTCTACTGCAATATGTGTTCAGTATTCCGTTCAGAAACGAAATAGATTTTCCTAAAACACAGGTTTGATCATGTCACCTTCCTATTCAGCAAATTTCAATGACTTCCTATTGCTTCCAGGAACAAATACAAAATACTCTGGCCTATCCCCTTACTACCTTTCCAGCATTTGCACACCTTACTCCTCAACAAATTCTCTCTGATCCATTGACACTAGGATCCTGGCAGTTCCATAAACAAGACACTCTATCTCTTACCTATAGGGATTCTCCCTGGCTGTCACCCAGGCCTGGAATTCTCTCTCTTCTCTGTTCCAACTGCTGACCTCCCTAGCTTCCTTTAAGCCCCATCTAAAATGCCATCATCTTCAAGAAGCCTCTCCCAACCCCTCTTCATTCATTGCCTTTTCTCTAATTATTTCCTATTTATCCTGTATATACAAGCCTTATGTTTATTTGCATGTTGTTTCTTCCATTAAATTGTAAGCTCCTTGAGGGCAGGGACTATCTTTTCCCTCTTTTTTGTATCAGTAGCACTTAGCACATTTCCTGGAACATAGTAAATGCATAAAAATGTGTACTGATTGATTGATTAGGGTGTTTAGGCCACTAAATGTTGCTGATCAGTAATTGGTAATATGAGTGTTTTTGAACTCCTGCCAAAAAGTGAGCAATCGACTCTCTGTTTTTATTGAAATCTATGTGTAAAGGAAGGGCTACAGACATCTTAAGTTCTCCATCCTATTAAAAATGTTAAAGGGAGAAATTTAAGCATGAAATTCATACTTAAAATATGGGAATATGTCTAATAATCCTAAAATGCAAGTACTATTGTGTATGTATATTAATACATATTTTACATTGTTTTATTTTATCATGTTACAGTGCTGAAAGATGTTCATATGTGCTCTGCCTTCATAATTTGTTGTTTATATAACAGACCATTATCTGACCACAGGTTAAAATGAAAAGGTGGAGGGAGAGTATTGATGATGGAAAACCTTTCTAAAAATAATAAATAACAAAGCAAGGTACCTTCTCTTTTTTTCTATTCCCAGGTGCTGAGACTAATTTCTATGCATGGGAAAGTGCTGGAAAGTTTCTGGTTGGCATGGCTGCCTCAGGCTCCCTTTATCTCTTCTTGCTTTGTTTGATTGAGATATACCTTTGGAAAATAAGAAACTATTGTACTAATTTCCTTTTCTCTAGTCATCTGATATGGCAACAAATACGTAGGGATCTAGGGTTAAACCAGGAAAAGGTACAGTATCTAAAAGAAATTAACTTTTTTGGGGGGGATTTATAACATACTTTATGTTTTTAGTTGATATATTTCTTTTTGTTAATTATGAAAGTATTTTATTATTTTCCAGTTACATGTAGAGATAGTTTTCAACATTTGTTTTTATAAGGTTTCTGGTTTCAAACTTTTTTTCCTCCCTCCCCTCCCTCCCCCCTCACCACTTCCATCCTTAAGTACAGCAGTGTACTATTATACTTTTTCAAAAAGGGCAAAGACCTTTAGCCTAGGATTGTCAGTAGTCTTTCCAGTTCTGTTCCCTCAGGATCTTGTCTCTGAGGCCTGTCACCTCTATAACAGCAGGTGGGAGGGATATAACCTTTCCTTCCCAACAAATCTTTCCAGTTCAAAACTGGATTCTTTTGGTGAGGAATCTTACCCTAACTAATAGTGACCCTCCCATATATTTCTCAAATTCCTATGGATCTCTGTAAATGAGTGAATGGGGCAGGGGGGGATTACTGGGTCCTAGGGCAAATTAATAATTTCTGCTGGCCTTTTCATACATAATTGAACTACTAAATGCCTCAGACTCCTCTGCAAGGTGTGAAATGCTTCATTTACACCTAAGAGACCTTTACCCTTACATTTCATTGTCTCATCCTTTGCCCTTTATGGCCTTTAACTTTGTTGAAGTCTAAAAGAGGTTTCAAATAGAAAATAAAGTTAAAGTAATTTGTTGAAGAATTCATTAGAAAAAGAAGAGGAGGAAAAAAAGAAAAAGAAAAGAAAAAGAAGAGGAGGGAAATGTTAACAGTTGTGTATTTGTAGGAGAGTTCATCCCAGGTTTGTAGGGGAATGCTTTGTAGCTACTGTTTTTACTATACCAATTTAGTAAATGCCTTTGATAAGAGCTAATTGTGTTTACTGGCTGATTATTAAGTGAAGCACACCAGAGTGGGCTTGTAAGCTATTATGGCAGGACTTTTAGCCCACACATGCCCTAGAATTCAAGGTAGTATCCACCCTCTGGTATCCAACCTATAGGTGCGACTGCAAGTTGGTAGAATCCAGAGAGGTTTCTATAATTAGAATAGATATGGTCCAGGCTTGATACAAAGATAATAACCAACTAGAAGAATAAGGAGACTACACCATTAATTCTATAAAGTCAAGACACCTAAGTGGAATGTTTGTCTCCCACAGTCATCCCAGGTATGAGGGATACCTGGTTTTTTAGGTCCCTTATCAATTTTGAATCCAACTAGGTTAGCTCTAAGTCCCCCAAAAGAACAATTTAGAAACTGTCTCCAACTCTAGCTCAGCATTCTCTGGCCTCAGGTACATTTTGTAACTGTGGCACAGAGGATTTCATTACTTTCCAAAACATTTATCAATGTGCTTGAAATTTCACATAATAATCTTAGTTCCAGCAAGAATAAACATTCCCCAATTAATTAATGGCTATATTGGCCTGATTTCTAAAACTATAGAATTCAGTTTTACATGTATGAGAACTGAAGTAGTGAATGTGAAACTTCCTCTAAAGCCCTTCTCAGAGCTTCTGTAACCTCCCTGAAAGTATCTTTCTTCTACCCTCCTCTGGCACTTTTCCCCCACCAGTTCAGGCCATCCACATTATTAATCTTTGTCTTGGAAATATAGGAGCAGGGATTTGAACTACCAGAGATTTCTGAAGACCAAGATGTGGCATATGAGAGGAGGAAAATCCAAGAATGCTCTCCAGATAGTCTGTCATCTTTGAACAGCCCACTAGTTATTAAGAATCTCCTAAAGGTAAAGTTAATCAGTAATCAATATCGTCTCACTAAAGACATGTCAGAGATGTCACAAGTTTAATTCAGCTTGTCTTTGCAATCAGGGGAGAGGAATTTGAGCTGAATGGGAGACAGTTCTTGTAAAGTTGCCTTAGGAATGTTTCTTGCAAAATATTAATCAGTTCTGTCCTTATGTTTTACATTTTCTCAGGTGTATTTTAAATGGTTACCTGTCCTGGCTGTGGATAGACTCTGTCTAGCAGTTCAAAATGGGGAGTGCTTTGGGCTACTCGGCTTCAGTGGAGCAGGGAAAACCACCACCTTCAAAATGCTGACTGGAGATGAAACTATCACCTCTGGGGATGCCTTCTTTGAAAACCACAGCATCTATAAGGACATTAGAAAGGTAAGAGGTTGCTGCAGACCAGGACTAGAGGAGACATGCTGTCCTTCCTGAAGGATGGGGACCCAGTAGGTAGATATAGAATAATGGAGTAAAAGAGTATTGATAAGGTGCAGTTTTCCCTTAAAAGGCAGCAAAACCAAGTGATATGGGGAGAAAGCACATGGGTCCTTAGGATTCCTCTGTAAAGAATGACACTCTTGCGCAAGACCTAATTAGGAATAAAAGAACAGGTTTATTGCGGTACAAGAGAAACTGGCCGGGAGGAAGGTTTTTGGAGAAACAAAATGCTTTCCTCCCTGACTAGCTCAGGGAGCACCCTTTTATAGGGTTTAGATGGCGTGGGTAAGTGTCCCTTATTGCATGAGGGGCTGGGGGTTCTCTGGAGTTGAGCTGGGGTAGGAAAGATGGCTCGTGAGCAATCTGGTGATGGGCGTTAACTCTGTCCTGATGGGTCGCAGCAGTCTGCTGGGTGGGCAGTTCCAGGTTGTCTTCTCCTGGTGTAGCCTCTCCCAATGGATTACCTCATTCAGGTGCTCAGGAGGACTGGAATTCGGGGTGGTGGTCCTGGAGCATGCTCAGTTCCATCTGGTGCCACTTATCTCTTTTGGGTGTGTATGTCCTTGATTGAGCTCAAGGAGAGGCCTACTTGATTTCAAGGGAAAACTCCTGACGTTTCAAGGAAAAAGTTCCTTGACCTCCCCAGACAACTGTTGGGGTAACTGGGGCCCATAATCCTCCCATAACACAAAGAAGAGAGATTGTAGAAAAATAAAAGTACCTTAACCTTGAGAGTCTGTGGAGGGGAGTAGGTAGGTCTTCTCTAACTTCTTGTATGAAAATAAAAGTCAGAGTTCAGCAAATTAAGGTCCCTGTTGAGGACAACTCTGCTGAAGCCTTTTGAACTGGCAAGGGAGAAAATTACTTACTTTTCCTTTTTGATTTTATAAAACTCTTATTCTACTCCATTAGTTATTAACTTAAGTTAATTGTGTTTCCACTCTTCTGTTCCAGCATCTGGAATCAAGGTAAATCTCAAACTTGTTGAAAGTACCCTTAAATATGATGCTGACTTCTTCATTACTCATTGCTTACCCCTTTATTATCTGACTTCAGTCCTTCAGTTTTACTAGGATACTGGAATTTTTGTCTTAGAGATTGGTACCTCCTTATCTTTAAATAAAGTAGTTTTTTTAATTCCTTATGTTGCTTAAGTTCTCTGTAACATTTCAAACTTTTGACCATCTTCTCATTCTATCTAATCTCATACCTTGACTTCTTTTAATCTCCAGGCTCATGAATATCCTTATACATCTAAGTAGCCTTTGTTTTCTTCATTGTCTTTTACCTTCCTCATCAAATTCCTAGAATATCTCCTATGGTTTGTCTTTGGTCCTCTTCTTTCTTAGAATTCTGTCTTGGAACTCTTATCCACTTTTATGGTATCAACTAAGTCCTCTATTCAGCTGACCCTCAAAACTACAACCCCGCCCCCATTGATCTCTCTCATAAAAGCCAGATTGTCATTTCCAGCTGCTTGATTAACAACTTCATTTGTTCTGCTAACCTGCCAAACTAAAAATGCTGAAAACCCAGCTTAGCTTTTGTCAAAAAAACTGATCCCTCTGCCTGATTTTACTTTTTATGTCAATGGCACCATCTGTGCCACCATGGACACCCAGGTACCCATATTTGACACCTTAAGGTCATCTTTATAAATGTTTTGTTGATGACTTTTGTTTTTTATCACAGGCATTTACAGATTTACCTTTGCTCCTCCACCTCAAATGAGACTTTAATTTCAACAAAGAAAATGGTTAAGCAAAACCAACTGTAGTGATAATGTATGACAGTGCAGGCAGCCTGACTCATTTATAGAGTTCATTTTTGTATGAAAAGGAAGGGCTTCCTTACATCTTCTCTGGAGTCAAGATTAGTCACAACAGTTACTAAGCTTCTCATATTTCTTTTCATTTACATTCTTTTAGTAATAGTGTATACTGTTCTCCTGGTTCTGCTTTATCCTTCCTCAGTTTAAAGAAGTTTTCCCATGGTTTTTTTAATCTCTTAAATTTGTTGCTTCACATGGCACAATGACCCATGACACTCACATACCAGATCAAAGAGAAAAAAAATTAAGAATATGTCTCCCTCTTCATTGTCCAGAAAGATAGCATATCTTTTTGGAGTGGCAAAGAATTGGAAATTGAGGAAATTCCCATCAATTGTTCAGCTGAACAAGTTATGCTAAATAATTGTGATAGAATACTATTGTGCTATAAGAAAGTTGAGCAGAATGCTCTCAGAAAAACCACTCCCTTGGCCTGTTCTCTGGTTTGTAAACAACCATGGGCCTGCTTGCCCTTTAACCCAAAACAGAATCCTGTTTCACCATGGCTGCAGGCTCTGGTGTGCCCTTGCCCCTCCCTTGCCTGGCCTGCCTCCCAAGACTACTTCCCAGGTCTGAGCACAGGCAAAACAACAGAGTCCCACCAGCAGAGACCCCTGTAATCTCTGCCTGGCCAACCACTGGACCCCCTCACCATCTGTGAGCTGAGTTCCAGAAGTAACCACTGCCATAGCTGATTCTGAGGATCCTGAGGCCTGTTTTTCTGGAGTGGCCTACCTGGGGCAGGATCTGTGCTGATGCAGTCTGTACAGGTCTGTGCTCCACTTTACCCCCACTACAAAAAACCTTTCCTGCCAACCTTATAAGACATCTTTGGCTGGAAAATTATCTCACCCCATCCTTTTGTGGATTCTGCTACTCCAGGAATAGTCCTATTGTATTATTTGAAGGTATTTTGAGGGGTCCTGGGAAGAGCTCCGGGAAGTCACTGCCTTTCTTCTACCTTCTTGGCTCCGGCCCCAAAAAGGTTATTTTTTTAAAAAAGTTTAACTTCTTAGTCCTTGAACAGCTGGGCCAATTGAATGTGTTCAGTAACACTTGCTGAGTAGTATCAAATCACAGAGGAAAGCCCACAGTTTAAAAAAAACAACACTCTAAAAGGTTCAAACTAAACAGAAAGCACAACCTTGATAACAAAGTATAGGGCCAATGGTGATGTTATAGTGAAGAGTCCTTATCAATGAAGGACCTGGGTGGTAGGGACTACAAATGATCAGCCTCATCTGTGTTTATAGCACATACAGTATTATATTTTTGTCATTTAACCCAAACCTTTGACTTTTATCTACTGCCTCCTGGCTGGATTCTTATTTCAGGCAAGACAAAAGATCAGCTACTGTCCACAGTATGATGCTCTGCTGGACTACATGACATCAAAGGAGATGTTAACTATGTATGCCCGACTTTGGGGCATCCCTGAGTCTTATATCAGCCAATATGTGATGGAAATGCTTCAGTCACTACTCTTAGATGACTATTCGGATACAATCACACTGAACTACAGGTGAGACTTTGTGTTTCTCCAGACATTCTACTCATGAAATTTCCCTTTTGAATCAGAGAAGGTATTTTTCACATGGGAGATAGGGAATTCTTTGTCATGATGTTTGACACATGACCACTGTAGTCTTATTAATATCCATAAAGTTATCATCCATGTGGAAAGTATATTGAGGCATACCTAGGGACAAGGAAAAATCTATTTCAGACATTATATAAAAGATACATAACCAGACTTTAGAGGATGGTTTAGGGCATGGGACTCTGATTCTCAAAATATCTATTTTTTTATTCACATCAAATATGTTTGTTCAAAGATCACAGTTGGTGAGTACACCTAGTGGTCAGCCCTGGAAACATAAAGAAACTGAGCTGTTACAGAAAGTTCACAGCTGCAGTTGAAGTTTCATTGGGATGTCTCAAAAAGTTCCATTTCCTTGGGTCCTTCACATGCACTTTAAGGGGAGGAGGTGTGCATATGTCTTTAAATGCAAAACATCTTTCTATGTTACATAACTTTAAAAAAAAATATTAACCATTTGTTAGTCCATTGGGACAAGGTGCTTTGGTTTCAGTGATTTCTATTTGTTGGTTCAGGATGTTAACTTTATTTATCAGATCAATATTCTTCTGTGTTTGTGTACATTTGACTTCAGTAAAGCATCCTCAGGTATCCATTAGGTATAAGGAAAAGGATATTCAAATAATACAAGATTATTATATAAATAACCTCTGGAAACAACAGAAGGGAATGGAATAGTATATTCTGAAAAGCTAAGTTCAAGATGCAACAAAATATGACATACCCTGAAAACTTGAGGCTAATCATCAAATAAACATGATGGATCTTCAGCAAAAGAGGAGCATTTGAGACATTCATGGGGGAAAAAAACGAACAACACATAAACAGAATTTTGGAATTGTAAACACTTCAAATAATAGAAATACATGACAGGTAACTAATCAATAAGCATTTAGTACAGTGCTTACTCTGTGTCATACAATGTGCTAGGCACAGGGAATACAAAGAAAAAGCAAATATAGTACCAGAGTTCAAGGAACTTATATTCTATCTAATAAGTATAATTACAAAGGAAAGAATAAGATTTGAAATAAATTACTTCCATGTTTAGATGTTATTTTAAAAAAGAGAAACAGAAGACTGACCAACAAGGTTAAAGAGACATCATTAAGAGATAAAAGCACACAAGCTTATAAAGAACATAAGCAGAATTTAAAGAAATAAAAGTTAAGGTAGAAAAATAAAACCTCTCTCCCCCCCCAAAAAAAACCTGGTTTTAGTTCATTTTTAAAGGCTATCCTTGTCAATCTAGTATCTCACTTCTTTCTTCTGTGTTTTGGCTATTTCTGTTTAAACTGTCAACTTTATATCTTTCATTTAAACATATGTAGAACTGTACCTTTCATTTTATCAAACAAAAACGTACCACAAATAGATTATCCTAATCCTGTAATGACCATGGACACTACGAGCTGTCAATTCCAAGTATTCTGTCTCCAGAAGAGGAGTTAAGCTGAGGTATAGTCAGGGAAATGCTCCAGGTGGTCACTGTGGGCACAGCTGAGGGCTAAGGACAGGTGATTTGCAATTATGAACTGATTGAATCATAGGATTCCAAGCACCATGTAAATAATTTTATCTTACTACTTCATTTTATAGACAAAGAAAGATGTCCTGGATGGTATTTTCCATTAATTAGTGCTTTCTTTGACTGTTGTTATGTTTCTCAGAGTTTGAGGTGCTACTCATGTATTAATTTCTACCAGTAGAAATGCATAAAGTGGTAGGTCAAGCTTTTGCATAGGTTTGAATCCATATATCATCTACTATTTTCTGAAACCATAAGCACCTCTTCATTTTGGAGGCAGCAAAATGGTGCCATAGATAAGAACAATGAGCTTGGAGTCAGTTTGAATCATGCTTCAGTCCATTGCTAGTTGTATGATCCTTGGCAAATTAGTTAGCCTCATTCACTCTCAGTTTACTCATCTATAAAATTAGGATAATACTATCATCTACTTCAATAGGTTGTTTTGAGGATCAAATGAATTACGATATGTAGAATATTTTGCAAACCTTAAAGAACTAAATAAATACTAGCTATTTTTGGAATCTTTTAAATGGAAAAAATTGTTTTCTCTACTGTGTTATTATGGCTTCCACTTTGAATTAATAATTTTATTTGATGTATACCTGTTTAGAACTTCATAATTTACATACTAAATTCAACATTTTTCCCCTTTAAAACTTTTGCCAAAAATCCAACTGGATTTTGTCCTGCTTCTCTACTTCCCCCTACTCTGTGATAATAGTACTTCTTCAAAGATCATTCTCATTATAAATTTTAGTACCTGAACTGGGCATGCTTCCCATCATGATAAAACAGCTACTTCATAGTGTCAATGAAGGTGTCAAGTATGATCATTATAGTTATTCCCTGTTTCTACCCTAGGTAATAATTATGTGTATCTGAGACCACTAAGGATCTTGAGTGTACATCAAGGCCAAGTTGCTTGAAAGAACAACTACTAGTTCAGAAAAGATTATCCTGAGTTCAGTTATATGTATCCTGGCACAGCTTACAGTCCCAGCCTTCAAGCCAATCATGATATGAGATTGCTAATAAATGATATTGAGGATAAGGATTTTTATCTCTATAAGTAAGAACAATAAATTTAAACTACTGCAGAAGAATTTTCCCCGGGTTCTCACACAGATTCTGGTGTTTCTATCAGTGTGTGGACTCCTGGCATAGGACTTGAAATTCTACAAGTCTTGAAAGCATGTTTTTCATTTGGAAGCACCTAAAAAGGCCATTGAAGTTTTAACATTCTCTTTCCCTATCCATCTAATATTTGGCTTTACCATATCTTTCAACATGCCCTCATGGAATGCGTATCAGTTGCATATTGAGGTTTGCTTTCACCTGTTAGTGGTGTGGCAGTGATGTTCTCTATATAACTCTCCATTTAGAGAACATTTGCTACTAAATGTCAGGGAATAGGTGGAAGAGGCTGATTACTCTTATACTCCTTGGAATTAGTCCTTTGTGCCTAGAACAAACCTTCAAATATTAAATAACTTAATCACAACCATAGAGCAAGTAAACAACAAAGCCAAAAGCTAAACCTAGATACTCGACTCCAGATCAAAGAGTTTTTTCTACTATACCATACTTACAGCTGTCTATTTTCTGGAAGATGGTGGAGGATAGAGACCCCAACATGGGAAAGTAGTTCAAATTAGGACTGATTAGTTGAAGTAAAGTTAAAAAAAACATAGGGATTGAGTCAGAGGCTAGGTTATGTCAACACTAATAGATACATAGAAGGGATTTCAGGCAAGGAGTTCAAGTCTAGTAGTTGATATAGTGGTTGAAGGCATTAGAACAATGATTTGACAGTAAGGATCAGTGTCAGAGTATATATATATATATATATATATATATATATATATATACACACACACACACACACACACACACACACACACACACACACACACACACACACACACACATCAGAATCATTTCAGAAAACTGGTAGATTGTGGCCAAAATATTGGGGCCTCTGGGTCTTTGGAATTTAAAGGACTTTTATTTAGACTTAATGAGACGCATAACAATTAAATGTCAGTTTTCATTGAAAAATCTAATCTTCCTTTCCTTTCCCCACCCAAATAAATGTTTAAGAAATGGGAAACCAGGAAGTGGGGATCTTAAGACAAATCACTAATAGAAGTAGAGTTTTGATTTTTGAAAGATTTGGTAACCAGCCAGTTTAATTCAGAATGATTAACAAATTCACATTGACAACTAGGTTCTAATTAGTGCAAGTAATGAAAACTGTGAAGTACTCCCATTATTCAAATTTGTACTATTTGAAGTTACAATTATATCTAAATTATTGTATCTGGTTCCAGCCATTATCTCAAGTAGAAATATTGTAGTTACCATTTTAAAAATGTTTTAGCTATTTATGTAAATATAAGCAAATAATAGAATTTTATATAATATAGGCAAATGACAGTTTACTTATGTAAGCAAATAAGCACAGGATAAAAATGTATTTCTCATTGAAGTTTATTATATAGTAATAAAGTAGTTATAGATAGCAAAATCAAAAAATTTCAATTCTTAATATCATACTTAAAAATAACCCTACAGTCACAGTATAATGAAAATATCATTATTATTTAAAATATTTTAGCAGTATAGACTGAACTATTTTATCTTTCTTTAAATCCTAATAAATGTGCTGGTAGGTGACGAAAGCTTTATCTAAACCTTGGTGCATTTGCATGCTTATTTTCTCACACAATGAACCAAGTGTAACTGGATGACTTGGAACATTATCTAAAATTAATAATGCTCTTGATATTGTTGCCCCTGCAATATTTTTCAACAGGTAGGCTGAAATAACTAAAAAAACAATCTTTGTAAACAACTTTATCCAAATTGTAAAATGAAAGAATCCACCAGTCACCTCCTGAAAGAGATCCCAAAATGAAAACTTTCAGGAATATTATAGCCAAATTCCAGAACTCTCATGTCAAGGAGAAAATATTGCAAGAAGCCAGAAAGAACTCAAATTTGTGGAGCCACAGTAAGAATCACACAGGATTTAGCACCTTCCATAGAAAAGTATTGGAGGGCTTGGCATATGATTTTGGGGAATGCAAAAGAGCTAGGATTACAACAAAGAATAACTTACCCTACAAAATTAAGTATAAATCTTTTAGGGCAAAAATGGATATTTAATAAAATATAAGGTTTTCAAGAATTCCTGATATAAAATGACAGCTGAATAAAAATTTTGACTTTCAAATACAAGCTTCAAGAGGAGTATAAAAAGTAAACATGGAAAAGTAATCATAAAGAACTCAATAAAGTTAAATTTTTACATTCCTATATCTGAAAATGATATATGTAACCCCTAAGAAATCTATCATTATTAAGGCAGTTAGGAGTTTTCACAGACAGAAGGCATGGGTGTGAGTTGATTGTGGTAGGATGATCTCAGGAAAAAAAAGTGAAGGGGTGAGAAAGGGATACACTGGGAAAAGGGGAAAGGAAGAGGCAGAATGGGGAAAATTTTCTCACATAAAAGAGTTGTGCAAGGAATAGCTTTTACAGTGGAGGGGAAATGAGCAGAGTGAGCAATGCCTGAACCTCACTCTCATTGGAATTGGTTCAAAGAAGACAGAATACAAACTCAGTTGAGGAAAGAAATTTCTCTTACCATTGGGTATCAGGAGGAGAGTGGGATAAAAGAAAGGGATAATAAAAGGGGGAATGGATAATGGGGGCAGTGGTCAGAAGCAAAACACTTTTGACGGACAGGTTAAAAAGAGAAGCAGAAGAAACAAAAGAAAATGGGATGGAGGGAAATACAGCTAGTGAATATGAATGGGATGAGCTCACCCATAAAACAGATGTGGATAGTAGAATGGATTAGAAAGCCAAATCTAACAATATGTTGTTTTTCCCAGACACACTTGAAACAGAAAGACACACATAGTTCAAATAAAGGTTGGGAGCAGAATCTAATATGCTTCAGCTGAAGTAAAAAAAATTAGGGATAGCAATTATGATTCCAGGCAAAGCAAAACCAAAACCATACCTATTGAAAAGAAATAACCAGGGAAATTACATTTTGCTAATAGGTATAATGAAGTAATACCAAACATTTTTACAGCAAGTTTCTCTATAAGAGTCTCATGTATCAAATATATACTGAGTATAGAACTAAATCAAATTTATAAAAATAAGACCCATTTGCCAATTGATAAATAATCAAAGGACTATTAAAAGTCAAACAGGCAATTTTCAGAAGAAAAATCAAAGCTACCCATAGTTATTTTACAAAAGACTCTAAGTATTGATGAGAGAAATACAAATTAAAACCAACTTTGAGGTACCAACTCACAACTATCAGAAATGACAAATACTGGAGGGGATGGGAGGAAAATGGGCATACTAATGAACTGTTGGTGGAAAAGTAAACTGGTCCTACTATTCTGGAGAACAATTTGAAACTATGCTCAAAAGACTATAAAACTACCTTTGACTGAGCAATGTCTCTATTAGATCTATACCCAAAAAGAAATCAAAGAAAAAGGAAAAACACCTGTATTTACAAAAAAATATTTTTTATAGCAGCCATTTTTGAGGTGTCAAAGAACTGGAAATTTTAGGGATGCCCATCAATTGGGGATTGGCTGAATAAGTTGTGCTATATGATTGTAATACTATTGTGCTATAAAAAGGAGTGGGGTGGGGTGGTTACAGAAAAACATGGCAAGATCTATATGAATTTAGGCAAAGTGAAATGAGAAAAACTGGAAAACCATTGTGTGCAGTAATTGCAATGTTGTAATGATGATCAACTGTGAATAATTTAGCTTGGTTCCAAAGGACACATGATGTAAAAATGTTATTCACTTCCAAAGATAAAAATGAGGAACTGAGTGTAGAATAACGTATAATTTTCATTGTTATTTTGCTTTTTGCAATATGGCTAACATGGACATAAGTTTTACATGATTTCATACACATAGTTGAAATCACATTGCCTTCTTGGTGGGTGGTGGAGGGGTATGAGGGACAGAAATTGGAAACCAAAATTTTAAAAGAACAAAATGCTTAAAATAATTAAATAATACATTACAAAGAGAAAAGAAAACAGTTTTAGTTACTTAAAATAATAAATTTAAAAGGAAAAGGAAAACAGCTTTAGTTACTGATTCTTTCCTGTTTGACTTCCAAAGAAATTGTAGATGTAGGGATTTTGAGCCCAATAACTAAGCATTGGTTTTAACTTAAAATCCTCCTCTGTTTTACTTCCCAATAAAATTTTTATTGATCCTTAGATGATTTAAAACCAGACTGAATTTTTCCTCTCTTAGAAATATAAATTATGGAAAATATCTTTTTTTCCAGAATAAGCCTGTTTCATTGACATTAAAATTTCTTGAAATCTATATCTACTTTTTTTTTTTCTTCAAAACTGTAACGATTAGAATGACACCACCTGCTGGAGACTTACTGTAGAAGAGTTCCGCCCATGAAGCGAAGGTCTTTGAGAAAAGACCAGGAGTCTTTTCTTTGGCATCAGGAAGTGACGCAGGCTAGTGGGAGGAAGAAGGGGGGAGCCTGGCGCTCAGTCTGACTCTCTTTCCTTTGGACTCTGGTGGAGAGCGGAGCTAGAAATGTGCTCTCCCTTTAATAGATAGGAATCTATGCCTTTTTTCTCTCTCTTTACCAAATTCTTATTCTCCTTAATAAATGCTTAAAAGTCTAACTCTTGCTAAAGCTTATAATTTATTGGCGACCACTCATTAGATATTTTAGACAGACTAGCTAGAATTTTAGCCCTTAACAAAAACATAAGAATATTTAGCTGCCATGTCCTTATATGTACTGGGACCTTCTCTGGTAATTTTAATATTATGCAGTTGGATTCACTTTTTAAAAGTGATTGGAACCAACAACACTTACAGTAAAAGTTTCTTCACTATCCACTTCATTTCCATTTTTTTGTCATTGCCTTAAACTTGAACTTTTTGTATAAATGGATACTCTGTTAAAGAGGAAAGTGGTTTTGATAGCAAGCTTCAATCCCTATGGGCAAAAAGGCGGTCCATTTCTATCATTGTTACACTTCTGTTCCTTGTAGTTGTTTGCAAACTATAAAAAGCTGATGCAACCTTGCTTTTTTCCTTTTATTTTGCCTGTGTGCCTTACAATATTCTGTCCTGTAGACCCAAACATTCTGACATCTTTTCTAAATTTAGAGTTATTATAACCACATTTATATTATTCATTTATGATACTTTTTTGTTCTATTGTACTTTTTTTTTGAACTGGCAGTGTTTACATCTGAAATAGTCTTTTTGGGGTCCATTTTGTTAAGATAACACAAAATTTACACAACTTATAGTACAAAATAGCGTGTCACATCTATACATGTGAAAAACCCTCAAATAGCTCTGTGTCATATTAATTAAATTTGACTTACATTAAATGCCACCTAGTATTATCTTATAATTCACAGCAAATAGAATTTTGCATTATTCAAACTAGCACCAATTGCTACCTAGTTGTATTCTTATGTAATCACTATAGGTTAGTGAGTACACTCATAGTGGTCAGTCTTTTCAGAAGGCATGAATCTTAAATTGTCATTGTGGTAGAATGCCAAAACATTCTATTTCTTTTGAAATTAAAAAAAAAATAAGTCCATTATTATGCCATTTTATGCAAAAGTTGGTGCAGCTAGGTGGCACAGTAGATAGACTACTGTCCAGAGTCAGGAATACATTTGAACCCAGGAAGAGTTCACATCTGGTCTCAGACATTAGCTTTGTGACCCTGGACTTAATTAACTCTGTCTCATTTTCCTCATCTGTAAAATGAGCTGGAGAAGCAAATAACAAACCATTCCAGTATATTTACCAAGCCCAAATGAGGTCATAAAAAGTTGGACATGCCTGAAATGACTGAACAACATGCAAAGGTTATGTTGCATCTGGCTTTCCTAGAACATCTTTAATTGTAGTCTCAGCAAGTCCTTTTTTCTATAGCTAACTTATCTTTTGAAACATACACTTATGGGGGCAGCTAAATGGCGCAGTGGATAGAGCACCAGCCCTGGATTCAGGAGGACCTGAGTTCAAATTTGGCCTCAGACATTTGACACTTACTTAAGCTGTGTGACCCTGGGCAAGTCACTTAACCCCAATTGCCTCACCAAAAAAACAAAAACAAAACAAAGAAACATACACTTACAAACTCTCTCTCTTCACCAATTCTTCATTCTAGTTTCCTTCTTGACTTATCATTATTGCAATTACTATTGAAATTACTAGCATCCATCCAACTAGAATTACTGATGGATCATCAGCTGCTATATGGATTCATTTGGGAACCCATTGAGCCACCATCATTCCATCAGGAATCCTGTGTCTTGAGTTGTATCTCTGTTGATGATCTTTGCCATACCCAGTCCCTTTCTCAAAGTAGAGATGTTGATACTGATTTTGATGATAGGTTAAGATTTTCTTTTTGAAGCTGCCTTCTTATGGCCCTGGGACCTAAGAGGGTTTTCAATTGTCCTACTAAATTCTAAAAATGGTCCTCTACAAATTACTGCTATTCACATTCTGTTCTTTCTCCCCCTTTTCTTCCTTCCTTATGGAGTGGTGGCACTAAGCGGAAACTAAGCATTGGTATTGCCCTAGTTGGAAATCCATCAATCATCTTCCTGGATGAACCATCCACTGGCGTGGATCCTGTGGCCCGACGTGTACTTTGGGACATGATAACACAAATCCGCCAATCTGGGAAGGCCATTGTCATAACCTCCCATAGGTATGGATCTAATTCTTGGTCAGAGGTTGAAGGGGGATATAGTGGGATCAATAGGTATTTAGTTGGTTCCAGAAACATGGCTTGATAACCTTCCTGGAATTTGTTAGTTAAGTGGGAGAAATATCTAATTTTGCCAAAGGGGATACCCCACATTACTCAGATGTTGGTCATTGGGCTTCAATTTATATAGTTTTTAATGCTTTAGAACAAAGAAATTGGGGGAAGTTCCCATTGAAAATTAGGGATTTGCCCCTTCTTTTCAGTACTATACACACTTATCCTGACAGCATGTTTGTACTCTATCCACATGCTGGGCTTTGGGTGCCTGTAGTACCCAGATTGGTCTCTATAGAGATGCAACAAACTTCTTCCTCCATCTAGTCCATAGTGTACAAAAAATTAATTATTATAACTAATCTAACCTGGAAAAATTATGTATAATTGGATTTATGAAAAATTATGATTATATGAAAAATGATAAGTTTAGAAAAATTATAATTGGGCCATAAATCCCTTCATGGTTGCCATTAAAATGTAAAATATTTTTGCTAACTAGGGCTAATTTTGGGGGGCTAAACTATGGATGACTAATCTGGGGACTTTTGACTATTTGGCTGTCTGACTTCGTTAATTTAATGTGGGCCGTTTATAAAGTTCCACCATACTGCTCCATTCCCGAGTTAATAAGCAAAATATTAAGAAGCCTCTTAACTAAATAATCAAAGCAGAGTTTATTTATGAGATACTATTTAAAATTAAGAATACAGGAAAATAAAATGTACAACCTGACTGCTTTCCTGTGGTCTCTTTCCACTGTGTCTCTTTCCCACCTGCTGAGATTCAAACTTCTTGAATACAATAAGGGCCTTAGCCGCGCCCCGCCTCAGGGCATTCAGGTCCTTTATTCTAAATTTTTTTTTTTTTAGTGAGGCAATTGGGGTTAAGTGACTTGCCCAGGGTCACACAGCTAGTAAGTGTTAAGTGTCTGAGGCTAGATTTGAATTCAGGTACTCCTGACTCCAGGGCTGGTGCTCTATCCACTGCGCCACCTAGCTGCCCCTTTTAAAAAAAATTTTTTTTTCAGGTCCTTTATTCTAACTCAGAGCCCCTTTCACTTTGTAAATCCTAACTTCTAACTTTCCTCTCCTTACTGCCACCACTGAACCCCTGTGTTTCTCTCTCACCAACCTTCTGTCTGTCTGCTCTGTCAGTTTGCCCTTCTGCCTCTCTTTTGCCTGCTCCTAGTCCTTCTCATCTTCTGCATCCTTGTAGCCCCATCTCTAGTTTCCAATTTTTTCATCTGTCTGAACCGAATTCTCCTCCGTCCTTGTCTGCGTTTCCCTCTAGTCTCTCCTCTAGTCAGCCCCTCTCCTCAAATCTTGTCTATCTAGTCCATCCTCCTCTCCTGTCTCACTCCCAGGTCTATATATACCTTTTCTTCTCTCCACTCAAATCTTGGGGCTTCCTTCGCCCCCATAGAGCAAGCTAATCTGCTAGCCAGGCTTGCGGCTGGTGGGGGGGGGGTGCGCTCCAAGTTTCACGTGCCTCAGCACAGGCCATCCTGGATCTTTCGGATAGCTCCGCTCAGGTTGGAGGGAGCTGGGGCTTTTTTTTCCCCCCAGCTGTCTGACCTGGCATCTTGTATAGCCCACGGGGCTTTTTGGCTCAGCTGAAGCTGAGGAGGAGGGGGAGAGAGACCCTGAGGGCCTAAGGTTTTCTAATCTCAGCCTAAAGGTAGGGTCCCCAAATCAAAATAAATTTCCACAATAGTCCTCACTGAAAGAGAAGGTGACATATCTCCAATATTGATTATTTGTCTCCCCAGCATGGAGGAGTGCGAGGCATTGTGCACTAGAGTCGCCATCATGGTGAAGGGGAGATTTCGGTGTCTAGGAAGTCTACAGCATCTTAAGAACAAGCTTAGCAAGGGATATACCTTATTAGCCAAGATTAAGAGTGATTATGAAGCATCTGGGCTGGAATATTTCAAGAAATTCATCAAGGAGACCTTCCCAGGTACCACAACTTAAGCACAAACTTTCCCTATGGAACCCCTTGAGGTGCATGTTATTCCCTGAAATAATCCCCAATCATGCTGAGAAAGAGGAGGGAGCATTTTGTATCTGTTGGCTTTTAAGCCATACACAGTTAATTCTAGTGTAGCTTTTCTTTCCTTTGTTAATTTAACAATACTTATAGTTAAATTCTTGAGGTTGATATTGTTAATTATAATCATCAATGGTCTAATTTTAAGATTTCTTGTTACTATCAACCATACAATATCTAATTCCTGCTGCATTAACAGTGCATTCAGGAAAGGTAAATCAGTGCTAAGGAACCTTCATTAATCAAAGAGCCTACAGGTGTAAAGCACAAAAAATAAGTATACAACCACTGTCATACATAACCTTTCAATAGTCTTTCCCACTCCATTCTCCATTGCCCTGTTTACATCAAATTCTGGAAGCCCTTTCCCAGCTGAACTCTCCATCTTCCCCTTTCCTTTAGGGAGTCCAGAGCCCTACTCCACTCCAATTCCTGGGTCCACTAGCCTTGGCTCCACTAGCCTTCCACTAAGCCTTACCACATGCTCTGCTATTTTGCCCTTTAAGCTCCTAGGCCTTTCCATCCACCAGAAGCTGAACCCTCCTAAATATCTTCATTCCCCTAATTAGAATGTGAGATCTTTGAGAGAGGGAATTGTCTTGCTTTTCCATTTGTATTCCCAGAGCTTAGCACAGTGCTTAATAATTAAGTGCTTAATAAATGATTTTCCATTCAATTTCATTCCATGAGAAGATATGTTTCTCCAAGCACATGGCAAAGTATCCTTGTTCAAAGCTAACATATATGTGCCCATCCTTACAGCACATAAAAGATCTGTTCACAGTTATAGCCTTCCATATTACTCTAGGAAACTCTTGTGGTCCTCACCTTCTTACACTTTAAAAAATAAATCATAAGCCCAAACTCTCTTTAGGGAAGTAAAACTGGTAATGATACCATAACTTCTTCCTGCTACCTTAAAATCCCAAAGGTTCATAAGATCATAGATTTAAAGTTAAAAGAGGCCGAGAGATCATCTAGTCCAACCCCATAATTTTATTTTATTTTTTAGCGGGGCAATGAGGGTTAAGTGACTTGCCCAAGATCACACAGCTAGTAAGTGCCAAGTGTTTGAGGCTGGATTGGAACTCAAGTTCTCCTGAATGTAGGGCTGGTGCTTTATCCACTGCGCCACCCAGCTGCCCTTAACCCCATAATTTTATAGAAAAGGTATAGAGAAGTAAAAGGACTTATCTGGGTTCACAGAGGCATTAAGAGAAATGGTATTTGAACTTCTGATTCCAAAACCAGTGTTCTCCCTACCATACGTATTGCCTCTTTTTTGAGCTTAGGGATTCATTCCTTATTATTTCAGGGAAGACAATCTTTTCTAAACACTGAGGCAACTCAGACTGATAACTTTTATTTAATTTTAAAAAATCATATCAGCATGGGATTGGGTCGCCTATTTTTTGTCATGGATAAGGATAAATAGCAATTCTTTTCATAGACAAAAAAAAGGATGGGAGTGAATAGACATTTTGAGACAGAACATGGTAAATACTGGTAGTTCCTAAAGGAATAGACCTGGGGATGATCTTAAATCAATGCTTCAAGGATCCATGGTTTCATTAGTATAGATTCTTGCTACATTGTCAAAGATTGCAATATCCCTACCCCCAACACACACACACACACACACACACACACACACACACACACACACACACACACACACACACACACACCATGCTTTATTAGATGGTTTTGTGGGTGTAAAAAGTCATGATCTTGTAGTCCATGAAGAACCTTTACAGATAATAATAATAAAAAAGCTACAGGAAGGTTCTCATAAGGAACCTTTCTTCTTCTTCATCATCATCATCATCATAAATAATGCCATACAAATACTCGTCATGACATTTTTATATGAGGCTTATGTCTATGTATCTATCACTCTATGTATTTCTTCTATTTCCAGACTTAGCTAGGTTGTCCCTTACCTAGTACAGAGACAATACTTAACACTTTAAAAGTTCATCACAATTACAAGTTTAAGCAACACTGGCATAATAACCTTTGTCATTTCCATGCCTTGAGTGAGTCACTGAAATAGTACGTGAATGGTGGCTACTGATATTATGTAGTATTTTAAATAAATAATCAAGTAAAGTATACAGTGAGATTTCCAAGTATTAAGTTCTTCCAGATAATGAAATGCCTAGTACAGTGAAACATACTAGAAAGAATACAGACTTGGAGTCACAGGATGTGAGTATAAATCTCATTCCACCACTAAGTTACCTTAGACAAGGCATTTCCTTTCTCTATGTCTGTTTCCTCATTTACAAAATGAAGGGCTTGGATTAAGTGACCTTCCAGCTTTAAATGTATGATTCTATGAGTGCATGGAAAAAGGGAGAGCTGAGTTCAATTTGACATGTGCACCTGAATATCCCATAGGCAACCTTAAACTCAATGTCTCCCCAGAAGAAATCATTATACTTTTCTTTAAAACCATCTCTCCTCCAAAGTTCCCTATCTATCCCCTTCTCTCTACTCATAGAGTATTTATCCCAGTTCTTCATTATCTCTCACCTGGATTATTGTAATAGTCATCTGATTTGTGTCCCTGCCTTTTATCTCCCTTCTCCAATATATCTCCTATACAGTTGCTAAATTCATATTCTTCTCCCTGTTTACTAGTTGCTTCCTTACTTCCAACATACAAGCCCATGTTTCCTCTATTCTCAAGAAAACTGATCCTTCCCAAATCTTTCATGCCTTTTTATGGCAAGACTCCTTTAGAATGCCATCCATAATAGGTCCTTCCACTCTCTCTACTCTCTTCTTAATCTCTTACAATCCAGCTTCTGATCTCATCATCCCACTGAAACTTCTCTCTCTAAATTTACAAGTTACCTCTTACTTGCCAAATCACTGGCCTTTTCTCAGTTCTAATCCCTTTTGAATTCTCTACAGCTTTTGACAATCAATGATCCTCTTTTCCTTGATATTCTCTTATCTCTAGGTTTTCAGGTCACTACTCTTTCTTTGTTTTTTGTGGGTTTTTTTTGGTGAGGCATTTGGGGTTAAGTGATTTGTCCAGGGTCACACAGCTAGTAAATGTTAAGTGTCTGAGTCCGGATTTGAACTCAGGTCCTCCTGAATCCATGGCCACTGTTTCATCCATTGCACCACCTAGATGCCTGCCCCCCCCCCAACACTACTCTTTCTTGATTTCTCCTCCTTTCTATCTGACTGCTCCTTCTCAGTCTCCTTCGCTGGATCTTCATCTAGGTCATGGGGGTCCCACAGGGCCCTGCCCTGGTCCTTCTTCTATTTGTCCTTTATACTATTTCACTTTACAATTTCATCAGTCCCCATGGATTCAATAATCATCTCTAAGCAGATGATTCTCAAATCTTATCTATAGCTCTATCCTTTCTTCTGACCTTTAGTTTCATTTCCAATTCTCTATTAAACCCTTTGAACTAGATATCCAGTAAACATTTTAATCTCAACATGTCCAAATCTGAACTCATTATTTTTCCCTCAAACCTCTCCTTCCAAACTTCCCTATTGCTGCTAGTGCCATCATCCTCCCAGACCTTTAGGTTCACAAACCTAGGGGTGATCCTGGACTCCTCATTATTCTTCACCTCCCATATCCAATCTGTTGCCAAGGCCTATCAATTTCACCTTTGCAACATCTCTCTAATATGCCCCCTTCTCTCCTTTGACATTGTTATCCCTCTAATGCAGAACCTTATCACCTCATGCCTCAGATTACTGCAATAGTCTGCTGGTAGACCTACCTTCCTCAAATCTCCTCACTCCAGTCCAATCCTCCATTAAGCCACTAAAATGATTTTCCTAAAGCTCAGGTGTGATCATGGCTCCCCCTGACCCCCACTCAAGAAACTCTAGTGGGTTTCCTGTTGTCATTGGTGAGTTGGTTATTGGATATCTTTAGTTAAAGAATTAAACTCACACACATTCCAATCAGAGATAAAAGTAAAGTTTTTATTCAGCATAAGGGAATGTGGCCAGGATAAGTCTAAGACTTCATCTCCCAGGGAGGAGAAAATTAAGACATCTTCCTCCTTTATCCAGAAGAAAGACAATAGGGGAAATTAGAGCCATTGGGGAGTGGGAATGCTTGAAACAATCGGGATCAAATTCCTAACTTGGGGTTATTGTTACCACCTGGTCCTAGTCATGTAGTAAGCGCATCTGGCTTCCAATTAGGCTCCTGTTATTTCAAGGCACCTAATTTTCTGGGTATCCTTGACACATCTGTTGCATTATCTGGTTGATTAACTGCTTTCCTTTTCCATGGGGAGAGTACCTTCAAACCTACCCCAGCAAGTTAATCAGCCGTTTTATTTCTTACAGAAAGAGTCTATAACTGGGTCTAGGCCTACTACTTACCAGGATAAGATACAAAATCCTCTATTTCTTGTTCAAAGAACTTCATAGCTTAGCCCCCATCCTCTCCCCTTTCTAGTCTTTTTATACATACCTTACTCTCTGCCACATATTCTTTGATCCATTGACATTAGCCTCCTTGATGGTCCTTGAACAAGATCTTTCGGGCCTAGATATTTTCTCTAGCTGTCCCCCATGCCAGGATTTCCTTTCCTCCTTATCTCTGCCTACTGACTTCCTTGGTTTCCTTCAAGTCCCAGCTGAAATCCTACCTTCTTATAGGAAGCCTTTCCCAATCTCCTTAATTTTAATGCCTTCCCTCTGTTAATTATTTCCTATTTATATTTCCTATATGTCATTTGTTTGTATATAGTTATTTACATGTTGTCTCCCCCTTTATATTGTGAGTTCCTCGAGGGAAGGAACTGACTTTTGACATTCTTTGTATTCCTAGTGCTCACATAGTACCTGGCACATAGTAGTAGTCGTAGTAGTAGTAGTAGTAGTAGTAGTAGTAGTAGTAGTAGTAGTAGTAGGCCTCCACCAGTCGCTGATGACCATGGATCAGCGCCTTGAAGAGCCACAGACCACAGTGTGACTGTGTGTTGTATCTACCCCATGAGGAGTAGCTGGAGTGTCCTCTCCAGGGCGCTGGCCTGGGCAGATCAATATGGAAAACAAGCTGTTGCCCATGCAGCAGGTTTTCCCTCTCCACAACATTGGTGGATCCAAAGGAAAGGCAGAGCCAGTACAGTTTGGCACCAGTGTTGCCTCAGGAGTTGCCAGAGGGATGTGATATCCAACATCCAACTGCCTAAGGGACTCTGACTCCTGATTTTTCCTTGGGGTTAACTCCGGAAGCTTTTCCCATATATGGGTATAGTCGCAAGGCAGTGGAGGTTTAAAATCAGGGTTTTCCTTCCCCTAGGCTAGTTACCTACCAAGGCTGATGAGCCCCACCTGCCTGAAACGACTGGTTTTAAGGCGCCAGTGACTTGCCTTTGCCCCTTCTCCTGTTAGTGGAAAGAGTTCTGCCACAAGAAGGCCAGGAGTTGGGCTTTGGTTGTCAGATAGTATGCTTAATAAATGCTTAGTGACTAACTTTTTTTTTTTGGTGAGGCAATTGGGGTTAAGTGACTTGCCCAGGGTCACACAGCTAATAAGTATTAAGTGTCTGAGGCCGGATTTGAACTCAGGTCCTCCTGAATTCAGGGCCGGTGCTCTATCCACTGCACCACCTAGCTGCCCCAGTGACTAACTTTTAAAACACAGTTCTTGCAATGCCACTCTCATAGGAACATATTTTTAGAACTGGGAGATAGCTTATAGGACATCTAGTCTAAGTCCCTATTTTACAGATGAAGAAACTGAGGCCCAGAAATGTTAAGTGACTTGCACAAGGTTATACAGTTAGTGACAGAAGTGGTAATTCAATCCAAAGCCAGTGCTCTTTCCACTGTACCATGCTCAAAAATATTCAGTGGTTCTCTCTTCTAGGATAAAATATAAATTCCTCAGCCTAACCTTTAGATTTATACACAGTTTGCTTCCCATATAACTTTTCGGTCTTATTTCATATGATCCTTCATTATTCTCTGTTCCAGTCAAACTTTCCTACTAGTTCCTTGTATGTAACCTATCATCTTCATTTTACTGAAGTAATAAAACATTTACATAAATAAATGGGTGCAAGATAATTTGAGGAAAGAAAAAAAATACTAACTAGGGAACCAGGAAAGGTATCCTGTTGTAGGTGGCTCCTAAGCTGAGCTTTGAGGAAAGCTAAAGATACTAAGAAGTGGACATGGTAAGAGAGTGTATTCCAGGCATAGGGAACAGCCTATGAAAAAGTATTGTAGAAGGGAATGGAATTGAGTTTAGGGAACAAAAAGGTAGGTCGATATGGTTGGAAAGCAGAACAAATGAAGGAAAATAATGTAATATAAGTCTAGAAATGTAGACGAACCTATGGTCAAAGGATATAAACAGGCAGTTTGCAGATGAAGAAATCAAAGCCATCTATTGCCATATGAAAAAATGCTCTAAATCACTATTGATTAGAGAAATTAAAATTAAAACAACTCTGAGGTACCACCTCATATCTATCAGATTGACTAATATGACAAAAAAGGGAAATAATAAATGTTGGAGAAGCTGTGTAAAAATTGGAGCACTAATGCATTGTTGGTGGAGCTGTGAACCAATCCAACCATTCTGGAGAGCAATTTGGAACTATGCCCAAAGGGCTATGGGACTGTGCATACCCTTTGACACAGTAATACCACTACTAGGTCTTTATCACAAAGAGAGCATAGAAGAGGGAAAAATACCCACATGTACAAAAATATTTTTAGCAGTTCTCTTTGTGGTGGCAAAGAATTAGAAATCAAGGGAATACCCATCAATTGGGGAATGGCTAAACAAGTTGTGGTATATGAATGTAATGGAATACTATTGCACTATAAGAAACAATGATCAGGAGGATTTCAGAGAAACCTGGAAGGACTTACATGAACTCATGCTGAGTGAGATGAGCAGAACCAGGAGAGAACATTGTACACAGTAACAGCAATATTGTGTGATGATCAACTGTGGTAGACTTGGCTCTTCTCAGCAGTGAAATTACCCAAAACAATTTCAAAGTACTCATGATAGAAAATGTTCTCCACATCCAGAAAAAAAACCCCTGTGGATTCTGAATGTAGATTGAACCATACTGCTTCTACTTATTGGCTATTTTTTCTTTTTTGAGGTTTTTTCCTTGTGTTCTGATTCTTTCACAATATGACTAATGTAGAAATATGTTTAATGTGATTGCACATATATAACCTATATCAGATTGCTTTTCATCTTGGGGATGGGGGAGGGTGGGAGAAAAATTTGGAACTAAAAATCCTATGAAAACAAACGTTGAAAACTATCTTTACATGTAACTGGAAAATAATAAAATACTTTAAAAAAAGAAATAAATGGCTAGAGTGTTCAGGAAGACCTGTTGAAATATGGAGGGAAAGACACCCTGGAGTGATCTGGAAGATGACTATAAGGAAGATCTGGATATGTATGTATGAATAATATGTATGGAGTGAATCCTAAAAAAGGGTAGGTTGATAAATGATAGAAGAACAAAGGAGACTCTATAAGTGGCAGTGTGTATTGTTCTTTTCTGGGCCCAATGAAAGAAAAATAAAATATATGTAGCATTAGAGAAGGTAGCCAAAGATGAAATGTTTCCAAGTTTTTCCAAGTTCACAAAAGACTGAACTTAGAAGGAAGATGACTGAGACAAGGGAGGTTGGTTAGCAATAAAATCAGAGTTCCAAAGGGTACAATGAATGCTATACATTTTGGTGCAAATATGTTTAGTGTTGATATTACTTCATCGTCTAGGGTACCTTTTACAAAATGTAATTTCCTTGCCTTTTTTTTGCTTGTTATATATTTGCTTTTGCTGTGTTTGAGATAATTTACATGTAATTTTTTAACAACCATTTTGAATCCAAAATTTTCTTTTTCCCACCTCCATTGGGAAGACAGACAATTGAATATATAGATTACACATGTGTGGTCATGCAAAACTTCCATATTAGTCATGTTGTAAAAGAAAACATGCAAAAAAAAACCCCATGAAAAATAAAGTGTTTTGGGTTTTTTTAAGTATACTTTGATCTGCATTCAGATTCCATCAGTTCTTTCTCTGGATTTCCTAACATTTTTCATCATGATAGCTTTAGAAGTGTCTTGGATCATTGTATTGCTGAGAATAGCTAAGTCATTCATAGTTGATCATCACACAACATTGCTGTTACTGTGTACAATGTTCTCCTTGTTCTGTTCAATTCACTTTGGATCAGTTCATGCCAGTCTTTCCAGGTTTTTCTGAAAGCATCCTGCTTATTATTTCTTATTGCACAATAGTTTCCCAACAAAGTCATAAACCATAACTTGTTCATCTATTTCCCAATTGATGGGTATCCCCTCAATTTCCAATTCTTAAGTACCACATAAAGAGCTGCTTAAATATTTTTATACATACAGGTTCTTTTCCTTTTAAAAAATTTCTTTGGAATACAGATTTAGTAGTGGTATTGCGGGATCAAAAGATGAGTTTGATAGCCCTTTGGGCATAGTTCCAAATTGTTCTCCAGAATGGTTGGTTCAGTTCACAACCCCACCAACAGTGCATTAATGTCCTAAATTTCTGACAACCTCCCCAACATTTGTCATTTTCCTTTTCTGTCATATTAGCCAACCTGATGGATGTGGAGTGACAGTTCAGAGTTGTTTCAATTTGCATTCCTCTAATCAATAGTGATTTGGAGCATTTTTATATGACTATAAATGGCTTGTATTTCTTCATCTGAAAACTACCTTTTTATATCCTTTGACCATTTATCAGTTGGGGAATGATTCATATTGTCATAAGTTTGACTCTGTTCTCTATATATTTGAGAGGTGAGGTCTTTTACAGAGAAACATTTTAAAAATTTATCAGAGAAACATGATGTAAATTTTCCCCCAGTTTTATGCTTTCCTTCAAATATAGTTCTATTGGATTTGTTTTGAGTAAAACTGTTAAAATTTAATGTAATAAAAATTGTTGGTCATAAATCCTTCCCTTATTTATACATCTGACAGGTAAACCTAATT
The DNA here is from genome assembly GCF_019393635.1 of Dromiciops gliroides. Lineage (NCBI taxonomy): Eukaryota > Metazoa > Chordata > Mammalia > Microbiotheria > Microbiotheriidae > Dromiciops > Dromiciops gliroides. The sequence goes on along the minus strand of NC_057861.1, from coordinate 544,645,938 downwards.
TGCTTATGGTATCATCCTTTATCTCTAAATCATGTACCCATTTTGACCTTATCAAGATAAGTATATGGTGTGAGATGTTGGTCTATATGTAGTTTTTGCCAAACTGTTCTCCAGTTTTCCAGCAGTTTTGGTCAAATAGTGAGTTCTTGTCTCAAAAGCTTGGATTTTTTTATTTATCAAACACTAGATTACTGTAGTGACTAACATATTCTGTGCTTAATTTATTCCTCAGATCCACCACTCTATTTCTTAGGCAGTACCAGATTGTTTTGATGATTACCAATCTGTAATACAGTTTGAGAAATATTATGGCTTAGCCACCGTCTTTCATGTTGTTTTTTTCTTTCATGTTTTCTTAAATTGATTCTCTTGATATTCTTAACCTTTCTTCCAGAAGTATCTTCTTATTTTTTCTAGTTCTACAAAGTAATTTTGGGAGCTTGATTGGTATAGCACTAAATAAGTAAATTATTTTATGTAGAATTTTCATTTTACTTTATTGGCTTATCCAGCTCAAGAGAAATTAATATTTCTCCAGTTGTTTAGATCCCATTTCATGTGAAAAGTATTTTGTAATTGTGTTCACACAGTTCCTGGATTTGCCTTGGCAGGTAGACTCCCAATTATTTTATATTGTCTGCAGTTTTTTAAAAATGAAATTTCTCATTCTATCTCCTGATGCTAAACTTTGTTGGTAATATCTATAGCAATGCTAATGACTTGTGTGTGTTTCTTTTAAATCTTGTAACTTTGCTAGTTTTTAATTATTTCAAATTTTGAGTCAATTGTCTAAGTCTATCATCATGTCATCTGCAAAGAGTGATAGTTTTGTTTCCTCATTGCTTATTCTAAATCTTTCAATTGCTTTTTCTTCTTTTTTTCTATACCTAGCATTCCTAGCATTTCTATAATATTGAATCATACTAATAATCACTGGCCTCCTTGCTTCACCCCTGATCTTACTGGGAAGGCTTCCAGCTTATCCTTATTACAAATAATGCTTGCTGGTGATTTCAGATAGATACCACTTATACTTTTAAGGAAAGCTGCATTTATTTCTATGCTTTCAAGTGGTTTTTTTAAAATAGGAATGATTGCTAAATTTTGTCAAAAGCTTTTTCTGCATCTTTTGAGATAATCATGTGATTTTTGTTGATTTTGTTATGAATATGATCAATTATGCTGATAGTTTTGCTAATACTAAACTAGTCCTGCATTCCTGGTTTAAATCCCACCTATTCATAGTGTATGGGTCACAGCTTTATGGCCCTTTGGGCATAGTTCCAAATTGCCCTCCAGAATGGTTGGATCAGTTCACAGCTCCACCAACAATGCATAAGTGTTCCAATTTTTCCATAGCTTCTCCAATATTTATTATTTTCCTTTTTTGTCAAATTAGCCAATCTGATAGGTGCCAGGTGGTACCTCAGAGTTGTCTTAATTTGTATTTCTCTAATCAATAGTGATTTTGAGCATTTTTTCATATGGGAATAGATAGCTTTGATTTCTTCATCAGAAAACTGCCTGTTCATATACTTTGACAATTTCTCAATTGGGGAATGACTTGCATTCTTATAAATTTGATTTAATTCCTTACGTGTTTTAGAAATGATGCCTTTATCAGAAAAACTAGCTATAAAAATGTTTCCCAGCTTTCTGTATCCCTTCTAATTTTGGCTGCATTGCTTCTGTTTGTATAAAAACTTTTTAATTTAATGTAACCAAAATTATCCATTGTGCATTTCATAATATTCCCTAACTCTTAAACTGCTCTCCTTTCTATAAATCTGAGAGGTAAACTATTATTTCCTCTCCTAATTTACCAATGGTATCACATTTTATATCTAAATCATGTACACATTTTGACCTTATTTTACTATATGGTGTAAGATGTTGGTCTATGCCTAGTTTCTGCCATACTATCTTCCAGTTTTCCCTGCAGGTTTGTCAAATACTGAGTTCCTATCCCAGACACTGGAGTTTTGGGCTTTATCAAACAGTGCATTACTAAAGTCATTTACTACTGTGTCTCCTGTGCCTAATCTATTCCATTGATCCACCACTCTATTTCTTAGCAAGTACCAAATAGTTTTGATGACTGCCGCTTTATAGTAAAGCTTCAGATTTTGTACAGCTAACCCACCTTCCTGTGCATTTTTTTCATTATTTCCCTTGATATTCTTGACCTTTTATTATTCCAGATGAATTTTGTTATTATTTTTTCTAGCTCTATAAAATAATTTTTAGGTAGTCTGATTGGTATGGAACTGAATAAGTAAGTTAATTTAGGTAGAATTGTCATTTTTATTATATTAGCTCGGCCTGCCCATGAGCAATTGATATCTTTCCAATTATTTAGATCTGATTTTATTCATGTGAAAATTGTTTTGTAATTGTGTGTATATAGTTCCTGGGTTTTGGCAAGTAGACTCCCAAGTATTTTATATTGTCAACCATTACTTTAAATGGAATTTCTCTTTCAATCTCTTGCTACTGAACTTTGTTGGTCATACATAGAAATGCTGGTGATCTATGTGGATTTATTTTATATCCTGAAACTTTGCTAAAGTTGTTAATTGTTTCAAGTAGTTTTTTAGTTGATTCTTTAGGATTCTCTAAGCATAATGTAATGGAATGTACTAAATTTGATAATTGATGCTATGCTATGGTTTAGTAAAAAATCCAGCAATTCAGTTAAAGAAGAAGAATCCAGCTTTCCAGACCAGAATCCAGCTTCCTCCTGATGACATCTTACCACTCCAAGAAGACAAGAGATCTGAGAAAAGACTTACAAAGACTTAATTCTTTTTTTGCTGTTTCATCTAGGAACACCTGTTCCTAGAAGAAACAAAGGGGGGGGGGGATGTGATGAAATAATGGGATTTAGCAAATACTCAAAGACCCACCTGGAGATTAATCTATACTGATTGAATCAAGTGAGAGTGATTGACTGCTGATTAAACCCACTTCAAGTTAATTGGATTGTAATCACACCTGGCTATCCCTTAAGAAGGTATTGTTCTCAGAAACTAGACTGTGAACTCAACTTGAGAACACCTTCAAAGCCAATGGATTTGGATGACGCCAACCAATCACCTTGAAGTAGTGTGTAAGGACCGCCTCTGTTCCAGATCTATAAAAAAGCTTCCACAAATAGCTTGCTAGGAGTTCCTGATTAAAGCAGGCTCATGGAGGAGGACTTGAGGAAGAACCCAAGCAGGCTGGAACTCTAGGCTAGGTAGGACTTCTTTTTCCTAATGCCTTGTGAATACCTCTATGCTTTAATAAATGTTTAATGCCCAAAGACTGGTGCTGAAGCTTCTGATTTAAGGTGACCACAATTTAGATTTTAAACATCAAAATACCATCATATCATCTGCAAAGAGTGATAATTTTGTTTCCTCTGTGCCTATTCTAATTGCTTTAATTCCTTTTTCTTCTCTTATTGCTAAAGCTAACATTTCTAGTACAATATCAAATAATAGAGGTGATATTGGACATCCCTGTTTCACCCCTGATCTTATTGGGAATAGCTCTAATTTATCCCCAATGCATACAATGTTTGCTGATGGTTTTAGGTAGATGCTGCTTATTATTTTAAGGAAAGCTCCATCTATTCCTATATTCTCTAGTGTTTTTATTAAGAATGAGTCCTGTATTTTATCAAAGGCTTTCTCTGCATCTATTGGGATAATCATATGATTTTGGTTAGTTTTCTTATTGATGTGGTTGATTATGTTGATAATTTTCCTAATGTTGAACCAGTCCTGTATTGCTGGTATATAAAGTATTATCCTGGTGATCACTTGCTGTAATCTCCTTGTTAATATCTTATTTATGATTTTTTCATCAGTATTCACTAGGGAAATAGGTCTATAATTTTCTTTCTCTGTTTTGGCTCTGCTTGGTTTTGGTATCAACACCATATTTCTATCATAAAAGGAATTTGGTAGAACGCCTTCACTTATTTTTTCAAATAATTTGTATAGTATTGGAATTAATTTTTCTTTAAATGTTTGGTAGAATTCACTTGTAAACTCATCTGGCCCTGGAGATTTTTTCTTAGTGACTTCATTGATGGCTTGTTCAATTTCTTTGTCTAATATGGACTTATTTAAAGATTTTATTTCCTCTTCAGTTAACCTCAGCAGTTTGTATTTTTGTAAATATTTATCCATTTCATTTAGATTGTCAAATTTATTGGCATACAGTTGGGCAAAATAGCTCCTAATTATTGCTTTAATTTTCACTTCATTGGTGGTAAGATCACTCCTTTTATTTTTCATACTGGTAAATTTGGTTTTCTTCTTTCTTTTTTTAAATCAAATTAACCAATATTTTATCTATTTTATTGTTTTTTTCATAAAACCAGCTCTTAGTTTTATTGATTAATTCTATAGTTTTCTTGCTTTCAATTTTATTAATTTCTCCTTTGATTTTAAGGATTTCTATTTTAGTATTTAATTGAGGATTTTTAATTTATTCTTTTTCTAGCTTTTTAAGTTGCATGCCCAATTCATTGATCTCCTCTTTCTCTTTTTTATTCATGTAAGCATTTGGAGATAGAAAATTTCCCCTAAGCACTACTTTGGCTGCATCCCATAGGGCTTGGTATGTTGTCTCATTATTGTCACTCTCTTGGATGAAGTTATTTATTATTTTTATGATTTGTTTTTTGACCCACTCATTCTTTAGGATGAGATTGTTTAGTTTCCAATTAATTTTCAGTTTACCTTTCCATGACTCTTTGTTACATGTAATTTTTATTGTATCATGATCTGAGAAGGATGCATTTACTATTTCTGCCTTTCTGCATTTGACTATGAGGGTTTTTTGCCCTAATACAGCATCAATTTTTTAATATGTGCCATGTATCGCTGAAAAAAAGGTATATTCCTTGCTATCCTCATTCAGTTTTCTCCAGACTTCTATCATATCTAACTTTTCTAACATTCTATTCTCCTCTTTAACTTATTTTTTTTATTTTGTTGTTAGATTTATCTAATTCTATGAGGGGAAGGTTCAGATCACCCACTAGTATAGTTTTGCTGTCTATTTCCTCTTCTAATTCATTTAACTTCTCCTCTAAGAATTTGTATTGTAATGATTGGAATGACGCCACCTGCTGGAGACTTATTGTAGAAAAGTTCCACCATGAAAGGAAGGTCTTTGAGGGAAAGACCATGTGTCTTTTCTTTGGTGTCAGGAAGTGACGTTTGCTGGTGGGAGGAGGAAGGGGTAGCTGGGCGCTCTGTCTTGCTCTCTTTCCTGGGGACTCTGGTGGAGAGCGGAGCTAGAAATGTGCTCTCCCTTTAATAGATAGAGGAATGTAGGCCTTCCTCTCTCTCTTTACCAAATTCTTATTCTCCATAATAAATGCTTAAAAGTCTAACTCTTGCTAAAGGTTATAATTTATTGGTGACCACTCATTATATATTTTAGACAGTTTAGCTAGAATTTTAGCCCTTAACAGTATGTTATACCACTTGGTGCATACATGTTTAGCATTTCTATTACTTCATTATCTATCCTATCTTTTAGCAAGATGTAGTTTCCTTATCTCTTTTTATTAGATCTCTTTTTATCTTTGCTTTATCTGAGATAAGGATTGCTACCCCTCCTTTTTTTTACTTCAGCTGAAGCATAACATATTCTGCTCCAACCTTTTACTGTTACTCTGTGTATATCTCTCTGCTTGAAAAATGTTTTTTGTAAACAACATATTGTAGGATTCTGTTTTTTATTCCACTCTGCTATAGGCTCAGCAAGCTGGTGGCACATCAGGCCAGTTATGAGATTTGCCAGCACCAGCTGAGAGAGCAGGCTGCCAACTGGAGGGCCACCCATGGGACAGGTGTGACTATGCTGGGCCATCCCAGCACCAGGAGCAAGCATAGGGAGCAAGCCCAGAGTGGTGAGGAATCCACAAGCCACAGAGGCCTCAGAGTAGAAAGCCAGTGACACAGCCCCTATCCCCCAGCACAAGAAGCTTGAAACAGTGACCTTTGTACCCCAGGAGAAGACCTCAACTTAAAAAAAAAGCCACAACAAGAGTAAGAAACAGAAACGGGTGCTTACCATTGAGAGCTTCTGTGTCAACAGGGAAGAGCAAAACACAAATTCAGATGAGGACAATACTCTCAAATTGCCTACGTGTGAAGCCTCAATAGGAAAGATGAATTGGTCAAAAAAACAAAAAGCCTTCTTGGAAGAGCTCAAAAAGGATTTTAAAAATCAATTGAGAGAGGTAGAAGAAAAAATGGGAAGAGAAATGAAAGCCACACCAAAAAAAAAAAAATTACGAAAAAAGAATCAGCAGCTTGGAAAAGGAAGCGCAAAGATTGACTGAAGAAAATAATTCTTTAAAAAAAATGATTTGGCTAAATAGAAAAGGAGGTAGAAAAGCTTACTGGAGAAAACAATGCCTTGAAAATGTGATTTGGACAGATGGAAGCTAATGACTCCATGATACACGAGCAATCAGTCAAATAGAATCAAAAGAATGAAAAAAATAGAAGAAAATGTGAAATACCTCATTGAAAAGACAACTGACCTGGAAAATAGATCCAGGAGAAATAATTTGAGAATTATTGGACTACCTGAAAGCCATGATCAGAAAGAGTCTAGAAACCATATTCCAGGAAATTATCAAGGAGAACTGTCCTGATATTGTATAATCAGAGGATAAAATCATCATTGAAAGAATTCACTGATCACCTCCTGAAAGAGACCCCAAAAGGAAAACTCCAAGGAATATTGTAGCCAAATTAGAATTATCAGGTGAAGGTGAAAATACTGCAAGCAGCCAGAAGGAAACAATTTAAATATTATCGAGCCACAGTCAGGATTGCACAGGACCTTGCAGCTTCAACATTAAAGGATCAGAAGGCTTGCAACATGATATCAGAAGGCAAAGGAGCTTGGACTGCAACCCAGAATCAACTACTAGACAAAACTGCTCATTCTCTTTCAGGGGAAAAAGATGGACATTCGATGAAATAGGGGACTTTCAAGGTTTCCTGATGAAAAGACCAGAACTGAATAGAAAATTTGATCTTAACATACAAGACTCAAGAGAAGTATAAAAAAGTAAACAAGAAAAAAGTTATTCTATAAGTTTATACTCTTTACATCCTTAAATGGGAAGATAATACTTATAACTCTTGAGAACTGTATTTCTATTTGGGCAGAGAGGAGGAATATACATAGAGGGTATAAATATAAATTGTCTTTGATGTGATGATATATAGAAAACTAAGGGGTGAAAAAATGTAGTACTTGGGGAGAAGAGGAAAGGGGAGTTGGAATGGGGTTAATTGCATCATATGAAGAGGCTCAAAAAACCTATTACAATAGAGGGAAAGAAGGGAGGGGCAAACATTATTTCAAACTTACTCCCATCAGATTTGGTTCAAAGAGGGAATAACATATATGCTCATTTGGATGAAGAAATTTAGCTTAAACTTTAGGGAATTAAAAGGGTAAGGGAAAAGGGGGGCACTAATAGAAGGGAGGGCAGAAGCAGGGTAGAAAAGGGTAATGAAAAGGGAGGGGTACTGATAAAAGGGAGGGCAGATTGGGGGAGGCAGTGGTCAGAAGCAAAATGCTGGTTAGGAGGAATAGGGTGAAAGGAGGGGAAAAAAGTACAAAGGGGGTAAATAAGATGGAGGGAAATAGTAATAATAACTGTCAGTGTGAGTGGGATGAACTCTGCCATAAAATGTAAGCTCTTTTTTTGATCATGGTTTTCAGGTAGTCCAATAATTTTCAAATTATCTCGCCTGGATTTATTTTCCAGGTCAGCTGTTTTTCCAAGGAGATATTTCACATTGCCTTCTATTTTTTCATTCATTTGGATTTGCTTTATTGTGTCTTGATTTCTCATAAAGTCATTAGCTTCCATTTGTGCAATTCTATTTTTTAAGCAATTATTTTCTTCAGAGAGCTTTTCCATTTGCCTTTTCAAGCTGTTGACTTCTTTTTCATGACTTTCCTGCATCACTCTCGTTTCTTTTTCCATTTTTTCCTCTACATATCTTACTTTTCCCGCTACCTTTTTTTTTTTTTACTTCATCTTCAAAGTCCTTCTTGAGTGCTTCCATGGCCTGAGACCAAGTCATATTTTTCTTGGAAGCTTTGGATATAGGAACTTTGACTTTTTTATCTTCTTCTGAGGGTGTATTTTGATCTTCCTTGTCATCAAAGAAACTTTCTATGGTTCGCATCTTTTTCTGTCTGTTCATTTTACTAGCCTGTTTCTTGATTTTTAATTCCTTCTTAAAGTGGGGCACTGCTTTTAGGACGGACTGTCCCAAGCTTCAGGGGGTCCCAAGTGGTATGATTTAAGGAGAGGTATGATTTAAGGAGAGGCACATTCTGCACTTGCCTGGCCTGTGCTCTGCTCTCTAGTTTTTAAGACCATATGCCCAATGAATTGATCTACTCTTTTTCTATTTTATTAATGCAAGCATTAGAGATATAAAATTTCCCCTAACTACTATTTTGTCTGCCTTTTATAAATTTTGGTATATTGTCTCATTGCTATCATTATCTTTAATGAAATTGCTGATTGTTTCTATGATTTGTTTTCTGACCCATTTATTCTTACTCTTTAGAATTACTTTCCAATTATTATTTTTTTTTCGGTGAGGCAATTGGGGTTAAGTGACTTGCCCAGGGTCACACAGCTAGTAAGTGTTAAGTGTCTGAGGCTGGATTTGAATTCAGGTCCTCCTGACTCCAGGGCTGGTGCTCTATCCACTGCGCCACCTAGCTGCCCTCCAATTAATTTTTTTAAATTTAATTTAATTTTTTTTGGTGAGGCAATTGGGGTTAAGTGAATTGCCTAAGGTCACACAGCTAGTAAGTGTTAAGTGTCTGAGGCCAGATTTGAACTCAGGTCCTCCTGAATCCAGGGCTGGTGCTCTATCCACTGCGCCACCTAGCTGCCCCTCCAATTATTTTTTTTATATTTTTTTTTAGTGAGGCAATTGGGGTTAAGTGACTTGCCCAGGGGCACACAGCTAGGCCAATTAATTTTTAATCTATATTTTCACAGACTTTTCTTGAATGCAGTAAGGTCTTAAAAGGATGCATTTAATATTTCTGCTTTTATACATTTTGTTGTGAAGTTTTTATGCCCTTTTATAGTCAGTTTTTGTGTAGGTATCATGTACTCCTTAGAGAAAAGGTACATAACTGTATACTCCCATTAGCTTTTCTCCAGAGCCCTATCATATCTAACTTTTCTAAAATTCTATTTGTTTCTTTAATTTCATCTTATTTATTTTTTGGTTAGATTTATCTAGTTTTGAGAGGGAAATATTGAGGTGTCCCACCCCACCAGTATAGTTTTGCTTTGTTATTTTGTGGAGCAATGGGGGTTAAGTGACTTGCCCAGGGTCACACAGCTAGTAAGTGTCAAGTGTCATATTAGCCAATATGATAGGTGTGGGGTGGTACCTCAGAATTGTGTAAATTTGCATTTCTCTAATCAACAGAGATTTAGAGCATTTTTAATATGAGTATAAATAGTTTTGATTTCTTAAAATGATAAAATCTTAGGGGTTACAAGTATCATCTTCCCCTATAGGAATGCAGTCATTTAACCTTATTGAGTCCCTTCTGATTTCTCTTTCCTATTTGCCTTTTTGTGCTTCTCTTGAGTCTTGTTTTTGAAGGCTGAATTTTCTATTTAGCTCTTCTCTTTTTATCAGGAATTCTAAAAATCTATTTCATTAAATATCCATTTTCCAGCCTGAAGGACTATACTTAGTTTTGCTGGGCAGGAAGGAAGGAAGGCAAGAAGGGAGAGAGGGTTACAGGAGGGAAGAGTAAACAAATAAATAAATTCCCTTACATCAACAGCTTTATCATACCTTTAATTTTATTACCTACTTTGTATTCAGCACTCCCATTTTCTGGGGTAGTGGGGCCCATTTACCCTTTCAGGTTCCTTACCTCCTCCTCAACATGGGACAGGATCAGGAAGAGAACTAACTCTGTTAATTCCCTCTCCTTACTTCCAATCCTATAGTCTCTTTTCAATTAATATACTTCTTTCTCACTCTTTACCTAATTTTCTGTTTTGTTACTTAGGCATTCTTTTGAGTCATGTCCAACTCTTTATAACCCCATTTGAGGTTTTCTTAGCAAAGATACTGGAATGATCAACTTCTGGGGTGGAGCCAAGATGGCAGAGGAAAGGCAGTGAGCTCTTAAACTCATGACATGATCTCTCCCAAAAACATGCAAATAATGCCATAGGACAATGCCTCGAGCAGCAAAACCCACAGAAGAATGTGCTGAAAAAATCTTCTAACCAAGAACAGCTTGGAAGGGCAGAAGGAGGGAGCTGCTGTGCTGAGACAGGAGTGGAGCCCAGCCCCACAGTCACCCTGACACAGATCCAGTCCCAAGAAGGCCTCACCAGAGAAGGAGACCCCCCAGAAACTCTTAATCAGGTGAAGCACCAGTGTTGTATGGAACTAAGCTCACAGTCTGGTGAGAGGGCTGAGATCTTGGCAGGGGGGAGACTACAGGGATCTATGCTGGTGCTAAGGCAGAACTTGGATTTTTCACTCCTGCTGAGAACCAAGAGGTAGGCTTGTGTATCAGTGGCCCAGGTGGGGGAGGGGCACATGTTCATCTGAGCTGACAATCACAACACACAAAGCTGGTTGATTAGCAAGTTGGTCTGGGGTCATCTACAGACCAGGGAACAGGCCAGGCCAGTGAAGAACCTGATCCTCCTTAAATCATACCATCTGGGACTTCTGAAGCTTAGGATATTGCAGTCTGGAAACAGTGCCCTACTTTAAGGAGCTAAAAGTCAAGTAAAAGAAAGGCAAGATGAGCAGACAGAGAAAGGTGAGGACCATAGAAAGTTTCTTTAGTGACAAGAAAGATCGAAGTGCACCCTCAGAGGAAGATGTCAATGTCAGGGCCCCTATATCTAAAGCTTCCAAGAAAAATATGAAATTGGTCTCAGGCCATAGAGGTGCTCAAAAAGGACATTGAAGATAAAGTTAGAGAGGTGGAGGAAAAAATGTAAAGAGAAATGAGGGGGATGCAGGAAAGACATGAGAAATAAAATAACAGCTTGAAAAGCCAAATGGAAAAGCTCTCTGGTGAAAATAATTGCCTAAGAATTAGGATTGAAAAAATGGAAGCCAGTGACTTTATGATAAACCAAGACACAATAAAGCAAATCCAAACGAATAAAAAAATAGAGGACAATGTGAAATATCTTCTGGGAAAAACTGCTGATCTGGAAAATAGGTCCAGGAGAGATAATATGAAAATTATTGGTCTACCTGAAAACTATGATCAAGGAAAGAGCTTAGACACCATCTTCCAAAATATTCTCAGGGAAAATTGCCCTGATATTCTAGAAGAAGCAGCTAAAATAGAAATTGAAAGAATCCACTGATCACCTCCAGAAAGAGATCCCAAAAGGAAAACTCCTAGGAATATTGTGGCCAAATTCCAGAGCTCTCAGGTCAAGGAGAAAGTATTGCAAGCTGCCAAAAAGAAAGAATTCAAGTATTGTGGAGCCCCAGTCAGGATAGCACAAGATCTAGCAAGCTTCTACATTAAAGGACCAGAGGGCATGGAATATGATATTCCAGAGGGCAAAGGAATTGGGATTACAATTACAAGAATTACCTACCCAGCAAAACTGATCATAATCTTTCAGAGAAAAAATTGGACTTTAATGAAAAAGAGGACTTTCAGGTATTTGTGATGAAAAGATGTGAACTGAATGGCAAATTTGACTTTCAAATACAAGACCCTAGAGAATCATAAAAATTGGAGTTGGGGAACGTATATACCTGCGGTCATGCAGTGGGTGACAGTCTTGTGTCTGAGGCCGGGTTTTGGCTGGGATTCCCCTGGGTCCAGGATGGATGCTCTGTCCACTGTGTCACCTAGCTGCACCAGGATGACATCTTTAGGGTTAAATTGAGTGGTGAGGGGAATGCACTAAGGGAGGGGGAAGGGCAGAGGTGAAATCCTACATGAAAGAAACAGGAAAAGATTTATGGAGTGGGGGAAGAGCTAGGGGAGGAGCAGGGCAGTAAATTAATTTTACATTCATCAGAAAAGGCTCAAAGACCTTAAACTCATCAGAGCTGCCTCAAAGAGGGATTAACACACACACACCCAACTGGGTGGAGTAATCTATTTAATCTGGGCAGTAAATGAGCCTAACACTCATCAGAATTGGCTGGCTCAAAGACCTCAATCTCATTAGAATTGGCTCAAGGAGGGAATAAGTACACACTCAATTGGGTGGAGTAATCTCTTTAACCCTGCGGGAAAATAGTAGGAGAAAGGTATAAAGAGAGAGGGGCAAAAGAAGTAAGGGCAGATTGGGGGAGGGGACAGACAGAAGCAAATCCCTTTTGAAGAGGGATAGGATGAAAGAAGATGGATAATAGAATAAATATCATGGGGAAGGGAATAGGATGGAAGGGAAACAGTTAACAAATAGTAATCATGAAAAAGAGAAAAGGGGGGAAAATTGTACAAAAAATATTTATATCAACTCTTTGTGGTGGCTAAGAATTGAGAATCAAGGGAATGTCCATCAATTAAGGAATGATGGAAGAAGCTGTGGTATATGATTGTGGTGGAATGGTCTTGTGCTATAGGAAATGACAAACAGGATGATCCCAGAAAAACCTGGAAAGACTCATGAACTGATGTATAGTGAAGTGAGCAGAGCTGGGAGGACATTGTGCATAGTGACAGCAGTATTATTCAATGAGCAATTGTGAATGACTTAAATACTCTCAGCAATGCAATGATCCAAAACAATCCCAAGGGACTAATGAGGAAGCTTACTATCCACCCCCATAGACAGAACTGATAAAAAGAGCACTTGTGGATTGTACATATATAACCTGGTTGTGATCTTGTGGAAGGGGGAGGAAAGGGAGGGAGGGAGGGAGAAAAATTTGGAACTCTAAATCTTATGAAAATGAATGTTGAAAACTACCCTTACATGTAACTGGAAAATAATAAAATAAATGTTTCTTGCCAAAAAAAAATTTTTTTTAAAAATTAAGGTACTGGAATATTTACCACTTACTTCTCCAGCTTATTTTACAGATGAGGAACTGAAGCATACAGGGTTAAGTGACTTGCCTGGGTTACACAGCTAGTAAGTATCTGAGGCTGGATTTTAACTCAGGAAGAGGAGTCTTTCTGATGCTAGGCCTGGCACTTTATCTACTGTGCCACCTAGTCACTCTAGTTTTCTGTCTTAATCTGCATTAAAATACTTGAAATTATCCATTAATCACTCTTAGACTACAAGCACCTTTTGAATTTATTTTATTTTATTTGAATGGGTTAAGTGACTTGTCCAGGGTCACACAGCTAGTAAGTGTCAAGTATCTGAGGTTTGATTTGAACTCAGGTCGTCCTGAATCCAGGACCAGTGTTTTATCCACTGTACCACCTAGCTGCCCCCTTTTGAATTTATTTTGAAAAACATTTTAAGGGGCCACAAATTTTTCTTTGTGAAAATTTTAAAACATCTTTAAGTGGAATGCAGCCAGGTTTTAAAACAGGTATATTCAGTGATTTCTCCAGTATTGCTGTTGTAACCATTCTAGTTCCCATTAGCCTTCATATATAGGATAATAATTATAAACATGGCTTTTCCTATAACTCATATTTGTCTTAAGTAGATGTGATTGTCTCCTCTCTCCTGTCCTGAAGATACTTCTGAGTCATATTCTTTGTTGTACAAGGATCTAATCTCAGTAAATGGTTTGGGTTACTTGCAGTTTTTAAACATGTAAAGGCATTTCCTCTGGAGGGGCAGAAGGTTTATAGAAAGTAGCCAGTAGAAAACAATCATAACTATTGCTTTGGAACTTTGTCATGGCATAAATTCTTGTAATATGCACAGGATTACAAAAGATTAGTGTTCTTTTCAAAGTATTCATTCAGTTATTTTCAAATGTTTTTTTCAAAGTGTTCATTCAGTCATAAAGAGTTGATTTACACTTCTCTGTTACTCTTGCCTGGTGCCTAAAATTCAGGAGCCAGCCTTTTGCATCTCATGGAGAACATATCAAGAATAAAATATAACTTGGTAGAATAAATATATATTTATATATTATATTGTTATAATCAATATTATATTAATAATATCATATATGTATAAGTCCAAAGAAAAAGATAATTTAAATTATTCATGCATATATGCTGTGTTTGTTAGTGTGAATAACAATAATTATTTTAGATATAAAAATTAATCTTCATGGAAATGCCCCAACCCTGTCCATCAAAAGAGCCTCTTGCTTTTTTCTCAGGCAGCACCCTGATACACAAGCATCAAAGAATGCTCCGGTACTGCATTCCCAGTGAGAATCTTAGCTGGGCAAAGGTGAGTATGAGGCTAACTGAATGGCACAGGAAAAAGGGTAAATAGTAACCTCACAGTGGGTGAACGTCATGAGACATTGACATTCAAACATTTGAAAATGCAATAAACTCAAATCTATCAGGGACACTTTCTGTGGAAAGAATTTGTTTTTCCCTTTGAGAGAAAAACTTTCACTCTGATATTCAGCAAGACTATATTCTCTGGAATTTCTTGTTCTTAATTATCCCAGGAAACTCTTAAGACTTTTAGTTACAAAACAGTTGCTACTCTGGGTTGGTCAAGGAAGTTTCCTTACCCAGAGTTTCCTGTACCAATAAAATCACAGAAATAGGTCAAAAAAGAAAAAAAATCTTATTTTGACATGCATTCCTTATATAAAGTGAGAGCCCAAATGTCTAAGTTCTGTGTCTCATAACCTAGATGGATGTATTTTACAAAAAATACCCTCTCCCTCCCTCCATTTCTCTCTCCCTGTCTCTCTCTCTCCTTCCCTTCTTCCCTCCATCCCTCTCTCCTCTCCCTCTCTCATTTCCATACCTTCCTTCCCCTTCTCATTTGTTGTTTCATTCCATGACCATAAATAGTGGGAGAAAAAGTGATACTTTTCCCACTCTGTCCCTCATTTGCCTGTTCTACTTTCTATTTTTTTTTTTGTGGGGCAAAACTTGCCCACAGTCACACAGCTAGTAAGTGACAAGTGTCTGAGGCTGGATTTGAACTCAGGTCCTCCTGAATCCAGGGCCGGTGCTCTATTCACTGCACCACCTAGCTGCCCCTCTACTTTCTTTCATACCAATGCAACCACATACACATCCACACTCCTCCCCAATTCATACTTAAGAGCACATTAAGGTCTCTTTCACCCTAGGTCTTTCAGAGCCTTACACTGACTGTTTATTGCCCCAAAGGTATTTGGTATCATGGAGAAAGTCAAAGAGGAATACCATTTGGAAGACTATTCTGTCAGTCATACCACATTGGAGCAAGTATTCCTGAGTATTGCTAAGCCAGAGTTCATGGTTAATGAATAAAGAAAAAATGGTGAAATCTTGTACCACTGGTCCTCACCACATCCACAGCTGCTGCCTATATCTGATATGTAGATGGAAAACAATTCTATATCTGTTTCTCCATGTACAAATATAATAAAGAGTTCATTTTCTTCTTTGAGGACTGAGGAGAGTTTCTATGGGTAGTCTAGGGGTGTCTGGGAGCTCCTTGTAGACGTGGGTTCAGCATGAAAAGAGAAATCAGAAGTGCTCAAAATCTTTTCCAGTGAAACCAATGAATTTTCCCTCCCAGAACAAGTCAGAGAAGATGAGGAATGGCAGTATTTAGCAGGTAAGAAAATTAGCTGATTTCTACGTGCTCTGGACTTGGAGTGTGATAAACATAAGTTGAGGTGATGGAGCTGTCATCATGTCATGTCAGTTAATCTTAATAACTCTGTTTTGGTAATAATTATAGACATAATTTCTAGGCATCAGGCTAAATGACAACATCCCTTGTCTTTGGACACATGGAAGGAAATAATATTAGGTGAATTCTGAATGATAATAGCACAGGATGAGAAGTCATGGAGAAGTTCTGCTCTTTATAGAGCCATCAGAGAATTAAATGAACATCTACAACAGTCTTCAATGGGAATGAATTCCAAATTATTGTTCCTCTGCTAACAAACACTGGAACCTTACAGATTGAAATTCATGTTGTAGAGTGTATTCACTAATAAAATTACCTCACTTGGCTCTTGCACCCATTTCAGAAAGGAACTGGAATTGGAAACTGAAACTGGAAACATTTAAGGTTGAGCTCAGTTGACTATTCCATTTGGTATTGTGCTAATAGAAATTCATGTAAATAACAAAAAAGAATCCATAAAAAAGCATTTCATAGAAACATAAATAAAAATATGTAATAGTAACACATTATCAGCATCTCCCTCATCCATTATGTTTAGCTTCTTTCTTCTCTTGTTAATTAAGAAAATTAGAGCAAAACCATTATGACATTGAGCTTTCATTTTCCTTAGTTCTATTCCTGTTCCACCCCACACTGCAGCTCACCACCATCTTATATGACACTGGAAGACCCTGGGAATCTTGATTCTTGAAAGGGCATACAATTTTCAGGCACTGTTATGGGTGTTTGATAATATATAAAGTATAGACTTGGCATAATGAATTGAGAGCTTTTCTCTTAGTAAAAAAAAAAAAAAGCCTAAGGATAAAGCCTCACTTCTGACCCACTGCTTGTGTAAACCTGGGCAAATAACTTAACCGCTTGGAAGGATTGTGAGAGGAAATTTTCTCACCAGAAGTTCCCTACACCAATGAAATCATGGGGATGGTACAATAAATTTATTTTTATTTTTAAAGAAAATTTTGGAGGCAGAACCAAGATGGTAGAGAGAATCCAGGAAGTTGCCTGAGCTGTCCCAATTTTCCCTCAAAAACATTAAATCAAGCCTCTAAATGAATTCTGGAGCTACAGAACCTACAAAAAGACAAGGAGACACAATCTTCCAACTTGAGATAATTTAGAAGACTTCAGGAAAGGTTAGGCTCACTTGGGTGAAAGGGGAGCACAGGGGCAGATAGGTCTGGATTCGGGAGGATCTGAGTTGAAATCCAGCTTCAGACAATTGATACTTACTAGCTGTGTGACTGTGGGCAAGTCACTTAACCCTCATTGCCCTGCAAAAAAAAAAAAGAAAAGAAAGGGGAGCACAGGACAGCTCAGTGGAGCATGGAGGGGGTCTGGACAAGTCAACTGGAGGCTCCTGACCACAGAATAGATTAGCACCTGAGGCCCTTTGGTTCTGGCTCAGAAGGTTGGTGGTGCAGCAGGCCAGTTGGGATATACACTAGCCCCCACAGAGAGGGCAAACTGCCAGCTAGAGAACCACCCATAAGACAGATGTGACTAAGCCAAGCCATCCCAGCACAGGGATGGCCCAGGGCTATGAAGAATTCACAAGCCATAGAGGCCTCAGAGTAGAAAGCCAATAAACAGCCCCCTGAAGCCCAGCACAAAAAGAATGCAACAGTGGTCCCTGTGCCCCAGGAGCAGACCTCAACTTTATAAGTCAAAAAATAGGCTACAATATGAGTCAGAAACAGAAAAGGGCCCTTATCATTGATAGCTTCTCTGACAAACTCAGATGAGGGTAACAATGTCAAAATGTCTACAAGTGAAGCTGCAAGGGGGAAGATAAATGGGTCTCAAGAACAAAAAACCTTCTTGGAAGAGCTCAAAAAGGATTTTAAAAATCAAATGAGAGAGGTAGAAGAAAAAATGGGAAAAGAAATGAGAAAAATGAGAGTTACACAAGAAAATTATGAAAAAAAGAGTCAACAGCTTGGAAAAGGAAGCACAAAAATTGAAGAAAACAATTCCTTAAAAATACAATTGACCAGGGGAAGCTAGATGGCTCAGTGGATAGAGCACTGGCCCAGGAGTCAGGAGTACCTGAGTTCAAATCCGGCCTCAGACACTTAACACTTACTAGCTGTGTGACCCTGGGCAAGTCACTTAACCCCAATTGCCTCACTAAAAAAAATGCAATTGACCAAATGAGGGGGAAATTGCCCAAAGGGAAAAGGAGATGCAAAAGCTTACTGAGGAAAATAATGCCTTTAAAATGCAATTTGGACAGATGGAAGCTAATGACTCCATGAGACACCAGCAATCAGTCAAATAGAATCAAAAGAATGAAAAAATAGAAGAAAATGTGAAATACCTCATTGGAAAGACAACTGACCTGGAAAATAGATCCAGGAGAGATAATTTGAAAATTATTGGGACTACCTGAAAGCCATGATCAGAAAGAGTCTAGAAACCATATTCCAGGAAATTATCATGGAGAACTGCCCTGATATTGTATAATCAGAGGATAAAATCATCATTGAAAGAATTCACTGATCACCTCCTGAAAGAGACCCCAAAAGGAAAACTCCAAGGAATATTGTAGCCAAATTCTAGAATTATCAGGTGAAGGAGAAAATACTGCAAGCAGCCAGAAAGAAACAATTTAAATATCATCAAGCCACAGTCAGGATTGCACAGGACCTGACAGCTTCAACATTAAAGGATCACAAGACTTGGAACATGATATTTCAGAAGACAAAGGAGCTTGGACTGCAACCCAGAATCAACTACTAGACAAAATTGATCATTCTCTTTCAGGGGAAATGACGAACATTCAATAAAATAGGGGACTCTCAAAGTTTCCTGATGAAAAGACCAGAACTAAACAGAAAATTTGATCTTCAAATGCAAGACTCAAGAGATGTATAAGAAGGTAAACAGGGAAAAAAGTTATGCAATAAGGTTAAACTATTTACATCCCTAAATAGGAAGATAATACTTATAACTCTTGAGAACTGTATTTCTATTTGGGCAAATAGAAGGAATATACATAGAGGGCATAGGTATAAACTGACTTTGATGTGATGATATAAAGAAAATTAAAGGGTGTGAAAAAGGAGTATATGTGTTAATTACATCATATCAAGAGGCTCGAAAAACTTATTACAATAGAGGGAAAGAAGGAAGGGAGTGAACATTATTTCAAACTTACTCTCATCAGATTTGGTTCAAAGAAGGAATAACATATATGCTCATTTGGATAAAGAAATTTAGCTTACTCTTTAGGGGGAAGTAAAAGGGTAAGGGGAAAGGGGGGAACTTATAGAAGAGAGGACAGAAACAGAGGAGGAAAGGGGAAAGAAAATGGAGGGAGGTTGACAAAAGGAAGGGGCAAATTGAGGGACGCAGTGGTCAGAAGCAAAATGCTGGTGAGGAGGAAAAGGGTGAAAGAAGAAAAAAATACAAACAAAGGAGTAATTAGGATGGAGGGAAATAGACAGTAATCTTAACTGTGAATGTGAATGGGATGAACTCTCCAGTAAAATGTAAGTGAATAGCAGAGTGGATTAAATACCAGAATCTTACAACATATTGTTTACAAGAAATACATGTGAAGCAGAGAGATATACACAGAGTAAAGGTAAAAGCTTGGATCAGAATATATTATGCTTCAGATGAAGCCAGAAAAGCAGGGGCAGCAATCCATATCTCATACAAATCAAAAGCAAAAATAGATCTAATTAAAAGAGATGAGGAAAGAAACTATATCTTGCTAACATGTACCATAGACAATGAAGTAATATCGATAGTAAACACATATACACTAAGTGGTATAACATCAAAATTCTTAGTTGAAGTTAATTGAGTTACAAGATGAAATGGACAGCAAAACTATAATAGTGGGGGATCAATCTTCCTCTGTCAGAACTCGATAAATCTAACCACAAAATAAATATGAAAGAAGTTAAAGAGTTAAAGATTTTTAGAAAAGTTAGGTATGATAGACCTCTGGAAAAACCTGAATGCAGATAGAAAGGAATATACCATTTTTCTCAGCAGTACATGGCAAATACACAAAAATTGACCATGTATTAGGGCACAAAAACCTCACAGTCAAATGTAGAGAGGCAGAAATAGTAAATGCATCCTTTTGAGATCATAATGCAGTAAAAATTACATGTAATAAAGAACCATAGAAAGATAGACTGAAAATTAATTGGAAACTAAATAATCTCATCCTAAAGAATGTGTGGGTCAAACAGCAAATCATAGAAACAATCAGTAACTTCATTCAAGAGAATGACAACAATGAGACAACATACTGAAACTTATGAGATGCAGCCAAAGTAGTGCTTAGGGGAAATTTTATATCTCTAAATACTCACATGAATAAAAGTGAGAAAGAGAAGATCAACGAATTGAGCATGCAACTAAAAAAGCTAGAAAAAGAACAAATTTAAAATCCCCACTTAAATACTAAATTAGGAGTTCTGAAAATCAAAGGGGGAGATTATTAAAATTGAAAGTAAGAAAAAAATGGAAATAATAAATAAAACTAATCAGGTTTTATGAAAAAATCAATAAAATAGATAAACTATTGGTTAATTTGATTTAAAAACGAAAACCAAATTACCAGTATCAAAAACGAAAGGGGTAAATTCACCACCAATGAAGTGGAAATTAAAGCAATAATTAGAAGCTACTTTGCTCAACTGTATACCAATAAATTTGACAATCTAAATGAAATAGATGAATATTTCCAAAACTATAAGATGCCCAGATTAACAGGAGAGGAAATAAGATCATTAAATAAGCCAATTTTAGACAAAGGAATTGATCAAGTTGTCAATGAACTCCTAAGAAAAAATCTTTAGGGCCAAATGGGTTTACAAGTCAATTCTACCAGACATTTAAAGAACAATTCATTCCATTACTATACAGATTATTTGGAAAAATAGATGAAGAAGGAGTTCTACCAAATTCCTTTTATGACAAAAATATGGTGTTGATAACTTAACCAGGCAGAGCCAAAAGAGAGAAAGAAAATTATAGACCAATTTCCCTAATGAATAATGATGCAAAAATCTCAAATAAAACATTAGCAAGGAGATTACAGGATTATACTATGACCAGGTAGGATTTATACCAGGAATGCAGGGCTGGTTCAACATTAAGAAAACTATCAATATAATCAACCACATCAGTAAGAAAACTAAACAAAATCATATGATTATCTCAATAGATGCTGAGAAAGCTTTTGATGAAATACCACACTCATTCCTATTACAAACACTAGAGAGCACAGGAATAAATGGATCTTTCTTTAAAATAATAAGCAGTATCTACCTAAAATCATCAGCAAACATTGTATGTAATGGGAATAAGATAGAGGCATTCCCAATAAGATCAGGGGTGAAAGAAGCAAGTCCATTATCACCTCTGTTATTTAATATTGTACTAAAAATGTTAGCTTTAGCAATAAGAGAAGAAAAGCAATTAAAGAAATTAGAATAGGCAAGGAGGAAACAACACTATCATTCTTTGCAGATGATATGATGGCATATTTAGAGAATCCTAGAGAATCCACTAAAAAACTACTTGAAACAATTAACAACTTTAGCAAAGTAGCAGGATATATATATATATATATAATAAATCCACATAAATCGTCAGCATTTCTATACATGATGAACAAAGCTCAGCAGCAAGAAATAGAAAGAGAAATTCCATTGAAAGCAACTGTAGACTGTAAACTGTAAACAATATAAAATATTTGGGAGTCTACCTGCCAAGACAAATCCAGGAACTATATAAACACAATTACAAAACACTTTTCACAGAAATAAAATTAGATTAATTGGAAAAATATCAATTGCTCATGGATAGGCCAAGCTAATATAATAATAATAATAATTCTACCTAAATTCATTTACTTATTGTGTCATACCAATTATTTTACCTAAAAATTATTTTATAGAGCTAGAAAAAATAATAACAAAATTCTTCTGGAAAAACAAAAGGTCAAGAATATCAAGGGAAATAATGAAAAAATGCACAGGAAGGTGGGTTAAGATGTATCAAATCTGAAGCTATACTATAAAGTGGCAGTCATCAAAACTATTTGGTACTGGCTAAGAAATAGAGTGGTGGATCAATGGAATAAGTTAGGTATAGGAGACACAGTAGTAAATGACTATAGTAATCTACTATTTGATAAACCCAAATACTCTAGCCTCTGGGATAAGAACTCAGTATTTGACAAAAACTGCTGGGAAAACTGGAAGAGAGTATGGCAGAAACTAGGCATAGACCAACATCTTACACCTTATACCAAAATAAGGTCAAAATTGGTACATGATTTATACATAAAGGGTGATACCATAGGTAAATGAGGAGAGGAAGGAATGGTTTACCTCTCAGATCTATGGAGAGGAGAAGAATTTATGACCAAACAAGAAATAAGGAATATTATGAAATGATGATTTTGATTACCTTAAGAAGTTTTTGGATAAACAGAAGCAATGCAGCCAAAATTAGAAAGGAAGCAGAAAGCTGAGAAACAATTTTTACAGCCAGTGGTTTTGATAAAAGCTTCATTTCTAAAACATATAGGGAACCAAATCAAATTTGTAAGAATCCAAGTCATTCCCCAATTGAGAATTGGTCAAAGGATATGAACAGGCAGTTTTCAGATAAAGAAATCAAAGCTATCTATTGCCATATGAAAAAATGCTCCAAATCATTATTGATTAGAGAAATGCAAATTAAAACAACTCTGAGGTACCACCTGACACCTATCAGATTTGCTAGTATCATCTTGGCCAAGATATGGAAGTAGTCTGCCATTTACTTCTCCAGCTCATTTTACAGGTGAGGAAACTGAGGCAAAAGGGTTAAATTACTTGCCCAGGATGACACAGATGGTAAGTGTCTGAGGACAAATTTGAACTTAGGAAGACGAGTTTTCCTGACTCCAGGACTGGCACTTTATCCACTGAGCCACCTAGTTGCCCCACACAGACACTTAGAATATTCAATAATACAGAGGTAGAGGCAAGATGGTGAAATACAATCCAAGAAACAGTTGAATTCTTCCAGCATTCATACCTTCAAACATTCCCCTTCAAATTTAAAATAATGCCTCAAATCACATTTTGGAGTGGCAGAACCAACAAACAAAAGGTTAAAGGAAGCAATTTTTCTATCCTAACTTAGGAGGTCTACAGGGGAGGTCTGTAACACTGGGGTGGGTAAAGGCCTGGAGAACAGCAGAAGTAATGGGCTTTGGGGTGGCAACAACAGCAACAGTTTTAGGAGCTCTCAGCCCCAAATAAGTAAAGGGTTGAATGAAAAAAAGAAGAAAATGAGAAATATCTCATTGGAAAACAACTGACCTGGAAAATAGATGGAGGAAATTTATGAATTATTAGAATATCTGAAAGCCATGATAAAAAAAGAGCCTAGACACCATATTTAAAGAAATTACCAAGGAAAACTGTCCCAATATTTTAAATCCAAAGGATAAAATGGAAATGGAAAGAATCCGTTGATCGCCCCCCCCCCCAAAGAAATCCCAACAGGAAAACTCGTAGGAACATTGTAGGCAAATTTCAGAGCTCCCACGTCAAGGAGAAAATATTGCAAACAGCTAGCAAGAAACAATTCAAATATCATGGAGCCACAGGATCACACAAGACTTATGAGCTCCCATGTTGAAGAAGTGGAGGGCTTAAAATAAGATATTCTGGAAGGCAAAGGAACTAGGATTTCAACCAGGAATAATCACCAAAAAACTGAGTATAATCTTTCAGAGGAAAAAATAGATATTTAATTAAATAAAGGACTTTCAGGTATACTTGATGAAAAGAACAGAGCTGAATAGAAATTTTAACATTCAAACAGAAGACTCAAGCAAAGCATTAAAAGGTAAGCATGACAGTAATCATAAGGGACTCAATGGAGCTAAACTGTTTATCTGTCTTTATGGGATGATGAACATGTAACTCTTAAACTTTATCATTAGTAGGACAGTTAGAAGGAATCTGCATAAACAGAGGCCATGTAGGAGTGAGTTGATTATGTTGGGATGATCTCAAAAAAATGTAGGGATGAGAAAAAGGGATGTATTGGGAGAAGACATACTTGGGACAGAAAAATACACAGAGTTGAAATGAAGGGCTGGAGCAATTCCCTCAGTTGAAGAGATAGGTATAATCTCAGTCAAAGCAAAAGCAAAATAGACTTAATTGAAAGAATCATGGAAATTATATTTTGCTAAAAAGTACCATAGATATACACGCACATATATGTATATATGTATATGTATATACACTCAGTTGGGTATAGGAATCTATCTTACCCAAAAGGGAGATAGGAGGGGAAGGGAAAAAGGGATACTGTGAGAAAATAATGGGTTTTGGGATGCCTAGGGGCCCTGATCTAGAGGATTATATTAAGATTGATTGGATTGACTTTGTTGATTGACTCACTTGAAGTTCACTTGATTGAAACCACACCTACCTGAAGGTCTGGCCCTCAGGGGGTGTGTTCTCTGAACTCTGACCTCAGCATGTTCTGCTCATAGACTGCCCTCAAATCCAGTGAACTAATGGATTTGGGTGATGCTAGCCAATTAGCTTGAAACTGTGTTTAAGGACTGCCTCTCCTTCAGACACAGAGGAAGCTTTCACACTCTCTCACACACACTCATGGAGTATGACTTGCAGGAAGAATCAGGCCAGGCTGAGCTTTTAGCTCTTCTCTAGGGTAGATAGGCTTCTTAACTTTCTGAGCGAAGTGTTTTCTCTTTACTAATATTTAATATAGTTTAATAAATGCTTGATGCCCCAAAACTGGTGCTAAAGCTTCCAATTTATAAGTAACAACTATATTAGGAACCCCAGTTAATTTTCCCTAAACTTGGGACAGAAATAAGGCAACCACATATAATTTTATATGCCATAGGATGAAGGGGGATACTATGAGCAAGGGCAGATTGGGAGAGGCAGTGATTGGAAGCAAAACATTTTTGAAGAGGAACAGGAGAAAGAGAAAGGAGGATAAACAGAATAAAATGGGATAGAAGGAAATGCACAGTTAGTGATCATACCTGTGAATGTGAATGGGATGAATTAACCCATAGAACAGAAGTGCATAACAGAACAGATTGGAAACTAGAATACAACAATATGTTGTATAAAAAACAAAACACTTGGGACAGGAAGACACACATAGAGTTGAAATGAAGGGCTGGAGCAAATCCTTCAGTTGAAGTGAAGAGATGGTCATAATCTCAGATGAAGCAAAAACAAAATAGACCTAATTGAATGAGTTAATCATGGAAACTGCATTTTGCTAAAAAGTACCATAGATAATGAAATAATATGAAAAGGTTTGACACCAAGTTTCTCCGATAAAGGATTTATGTCTCAAATTTAACTAAAATTTAAGATAGGAATGTCTCTTGCAGGTCCATAAAACTACCATCACCAACTAGTTCAGGATTTACTTCAATGCTGGTATGAGCTTAATTGGCTTCAAAGTTATTAATTCTTGAGGTGGAGTCAAGATGGTGGAGGAAAGGCAGTGACTTCTCTGAGTTCTCCCCAAGACCCCTCCAAATACCTTCAAATAATGCCATAAGACAATTCCTGAAGCAGCAGAACTCACAAAAGGACAGAGTGAAATCATTTTCTAGCCATAAACAACTTAGAAGGTCAGCATGAAAGGTCTGCTGTACCAGGGTGAGAGTGGAACACAGCCCAGCAAAGGCCACTCCAGTGAACCATGCCTTGCAAGCCTCTGAATCAGCTGTAGTAGCAGCTGCTTCTGGAACTTGGCCCACAGATGCGGGAGGAGGGGGGGTTGAGCAGTTGGCCAGTGGGGAGATTGCAGTGGTCTCTTTGTTGGTGCTGAGGTGGGACTCTGTTGTTTTGCGCATGCTCATATCTGGGTCACAGTCTTGGGTGGCAGTCCCAGGTGGGGGAGGAGCACTGGCACACCAGAGCTTGCAGCCACATTGGAGCAGGGCTCTATTCCATGTTCTGGGGCAGAGAGGCAGGCCTGTGGTTGCTTGTGGACCAGAGCACAGGCTAGAGGAGTGGTGGGCATACCTCTCCTTGAGTTGTGCTACATTGGAGGAACTAGGGACTTGTGGATTCCTGAAGGTGTATCCAAGAGCAGATGCTCAGGCCCCCTGAAGCTTGGGACAGTGCACTCTCCAGCTTGGAAGCAGTGCCCCACTTTAACAAAGAGTTAAAAGTCAAGAAATAGACTGGGAAAATGAGCAAACAGAAAAAATGCTGACCCTAGAACGTTTCTATGGTGACAAGGATGTTCAAAATGCACCCTCAGAAGAAGATAACAAAATCAAAACTCCTACATCCAAAGCTTCCAAGAAAGATATGAATTGGTCTCAGGCCATAGAAGGGTTCAAAAAGGACTTTGAAGATAAAATAAGAGGTAGAGAAAAAATGGAAAGAGAAATGAGACTGATGCAGGAAAGTCATGAAAGCTAAATAAGGTCAAAATGGGTATGTGATTTAGACATAAAGGTTGATACCATAGGTAAATTAGGAGAGGAAAGAATAGTTTACCTCTCAGATCTATGGTGAGAAGAATTTATGACCACATGAGAAATAGAAAATATTATAAAATGCAAAATGGATGATTTTGATTACCTTAAGAAGTTTTTGTACAAACAGAAGCAATGCAGCCAAAATTGGAAGGGAAGCAGAAAGCTGGGAAATAATTTTTACAGCCAGTGTTTCGGATAAAGGCCACATTTCTAAAATATATATGGAACTAAATCAAATTCATAAGAATTCAAATCCTTTCCCAATTGAGAATTGGTCAAAGGATATGAACAGGCAGTTTTCAGATAAAGTAATCAAAGCTTTTAAGATAAGATAAAAGTTGTAGAGGAAAAAATGGAAAGATAAATGAGAGTGATGCAGGAGGGTCATGAAAAAAGTCAACAGCTTGAAAAGCCAAATTGGCCAAATGGAAAAGGAGGTACAAAAGCTCTCTGAATAAAATAATTCCATAAAAATTAGGATTGAGCAAATAGAAGCTAATGACTTTATGAGATATCAAGAAACAATACAACAAAACCAAAAGAATGAAAAAAATAGAAGGCATATCTCATTGGAAAAACAACTGACCTGGAAAATAGATACAGGAGAGATAATTTGAAAATTATTGGACTACTTGAAAGCCATGATCAAAAAAAGAGCTTAGACATCTTCCAAGGATTTGTCAGGGAAAATTGCTCTGATATTCTAGAAGCAGGAGGTAAAATAGAAATTGAAAGAATCCACTGATCACCTCCTGATAGAGATCCCAAAAGGAAAACTTCCAGGAATAGTATAGCCAAATTCCAGAGCTCCCAAGTTAAGGAGAAAATATTGCAAACAACCAGAAAGAAACAATTCAAGTATTGTGGAGCCACAGTTAGGATATGTAAAAAAATTATTATTCACTAGCTAATCTAACCTGGAAAATTTATATAATTTTGTACTTATGAAAAATTATAACTATATGAAAAATATAGGTTTAGAGAAATTATAACTGGGCCATAAGTCCCTTTGTGGTCGCCATTAAAATGTGGAATATTTTTTTGATAACTAACCTAATTTGGGGGGGCTAAAGTTGACTGGAGTACTAATCTGGGACTTATGACTAACTGGCTATCTGACTGCTATTAATTTAATGTGGGCTGTTTATAAAGTTCCACCACACTGCTCCACTCCCAAATTGATAAGCAAAATATTAAGAAGCCTCTTAACTAAATAATCAAAGCAGAGTTTATTAATGAGATACTATTTAAAATTAAGAATACAGGGAAATAAAATGTACAACCTGACTGCATTGCGGTGTGTCTCTTTCCACTGCGTCTCTTTCCCACCTGCTGTGCCTCAAACTTTTTTTTAATACAATAAGGACCTTAGCTGCCCTTACCTTAGGGCATTCAGGTCCTTTATTCTAACTCCGAGCCCCTTTCACTTTGTAAATCCCCCTGCTTCTAACTTTCCTCTCCTTACTGCCACTGCTGAACCCCTGTGTTTCTCTCTCACCGACCTTCTATTTGTCTGCTCTGTCAGTCTGCCCTTTGGCCTCTCTTTTCCCTCCTCCTAGTCCTTCTCATCTTTTCCTGTGTCCTTGTAGCCCTGTCTCTAGTCTGCCGTGCTCCAACCTTTCTAATCTCGTCAGTCGCTGCTTGACCTCTTCTCTGCCTTCTCTCATCTGTCCAAACTGCTCCGTCCTTGTCCACCCCCCTTGCTGTCTAACTCTCAGGTCTATATATACCTTTTCTTCTCTCCACTCAAATCTCAGGGCTTCCTGCGCCCCCACAGACCAAGCTAATCCTCCAGCCAGGGCTGTGGCTGGTGGAGGGGGGGGGGTGCGCTCCAGCCTCACAGGCCTCAGCACAGGCTATCCAGGATCTTTCGGATAGTTCCGCTCAGATCTGAGGGAGCTGGGGGCTTTTCTCCCCCAGCTGTCTGACCTGGCATCTTGTACAGCCCATGGGGCTTTGGGGCTCAGCTGAAGCAGAGGGGGAGGGGCACCAGCACCTCCAACACAGAAGAGACCCTGAGGGCCTAAGGCTTTCTAATCTCAGCCTAAAGGTAGGGTCCCCTAATCAAAATAAATTTCCACAGATAACACAAGATCTAGCTGCTTCTACATTAAAAGATCAGAGGGCTTGGAATATGACATTCTGGAGGGCAAAGGAACTGGGATTACAATCAAGATTCACCTACCCAGAAAAAAACTGTGTATAATCATTCAGGGGAAAAAATGGGAATTCAATGAAAGTAAGGACTTTCAGACTTTCTTGATGACAAGACCTGAGCTGAATAGAAAATTTGACCTTCAAATACAAGACCCTAGTGAAGAATAAAAAGAGAAACAGGAAAAAGAAATCATGAGGAATATTAAAAGCTTAAACTGTTTACATTCCTACATAGGAAGATGATACTTCTAATTCATAAGAACTTTCTCATTATTAGGGCAGATGGGTAGAGTCTATTTAGGCAGAGGGAACAGGTGTGAGTTGAATATGAAGGGATGATATTTTTCTAAAAATAAAATTAAGGGTTGAGAAGAATGCACTGGGAGAAAGGGAAAGGGAGAGATGGAATGGGGCAAAGTATCACACATAAAAGAAAAAAGAGCTTTTACAGTGGAGGAGAAGATGGGGGAGGTGCTGGGAAGTAAGTGAACTGTACTCTCATCAGAACACACTCAATTGGGTATAGTAATCTATCTTACCTTGCAGGAAAGTAGGAGGGTAAGGGGGAAAGGGAGGATGAAAAAAGGGAGGGTAGATTGGAGAAGGGGGCAGTCAGAAGTAAAACACTTTTCAGGAGGGATAGGGTAAAAAAAAAAGAAAACAGAGTAAATGTCATGGGGAGGGAATGGGATGGAGGGAAATATAGTTAGCCATAGTAATTGTGAAAAAAAAGTTGAAGCAAGTTTGTCTGATGTGCTTCAGTTCTCAAACACATGAAGAACTGAGTCAAATTTGTTAAAATAAGAGGCATTCCTTAATTGATAGATGATCAAAAGATATGAAGTTTTCAGATGAAATAATCAAAATCACATATAGCCATATGAAAAAAAATGTTCTAACTATTGATTGGAGAGATACAGGTCAAAACAATTCTGGGGTACTACCTCATACCTATTGGATTGGATAAAAGGACAGCAGAAGAAAATGACAAATGTTATAGGAGATATGGGGAAAATGAGACATTAATACACTCTTCGGGGCGGCTAGGTGGAACAGTAGATAAAGCACCGACCCTGGATTCAGGAGTTCCTGAGTTCAAATCCAGCCTCAGACACTTGACACTTGCTAGCTGTGTGACCTTGGGCAAGTCACTTAACCCCCATTGCCCTGAAAAAAACGCAAAAACAAACAAACAAAACCAATATACTCTTGGCAAAGTTGTAAATTGATTCAAACATTCTGTAGAGCAATTTGGGACTATGGCCAAAGGGCTATAAAACCATGCATGCTCTTTGACCTAGTGATACCACTGCTAGGTTGGTATCCAAAAAGAGGTTAAACAAAACAAAACAAAACAAAAAACCCCCAAAAAGTTGAATTCGAATTTGAGGAGATGCCTATCAATTGGGGAATGGCTGAACAAATTGTGGAATGAGATTATGATGGAACACTATTGTGCTATAAGAAATGATGAGCAGGAGCAGCTAGGTGGTGCAGTGGATAAAGCACTGGCCCTGAATTCAGGAGGACCTGAGTTCAAAGCCAGACTCAGACACTTAATACTTACTAGCTGTGTGACCCTGGGCAAGTCACTTAACCCCCATTGCCTCTCAAAAAAAAGAAAAGAAAAGAAATGACGAGCAGGATGCTATCAAAAAACCCTGGAAAGACTTACATGAGCTGATGCAAAGTGAAATACTGTATACAAAATAACAGCAGATGATCTGCTGTGAATGATTTAGTTATTTTCAGCAGTATGATGATCCTAAACAACTCTAAAGGACTTATGAAAAATGCAATCCATCTCCAGAGAATGAACTGATGGTATCTGAATATAGATTGAAGCATAATTTTTAAAGTTCCTTTTTCTAAAGATTTTTGTCTGTTTTCTTTCACAACCTGACTAATGTGGAAATGTTTTTCATGACCACACATTTATAACTTATTAAGGGTGGGGTGGGGAGGGAGGGAGGAAGAGAATTTGGAACACAAAGTTTTAAAAATCAATGTTAAAATTTGTTTTTACATGTAATTTAGAAAAATAAAATTATAAATAAACCAGTGTTACTAATTCTCCAGCTAGGTTGACTTTGGTCACTGCAAAGGATTGTTGGTGTGCTAGGCAATGCAGACAATCCTCATAAGTTGTTCTGCTTATTTGGGTAAGTGGGGGTACTCAAGCGAATCATGGTATCTATTTTCACCACACTTACTCCGAACCCTAACTTAAGTATGAATGTCCTACAATATTCATGACAGGTGGCCATTCAGCTTCCATTATGGATGCTGATGCCTCACTTTGTGCTTCTGAGGCAATTTATATCACTTTTGAATTTCTGCAAATGTTATGAAATTTCTAGCATCAAGTCCAGATCTGCCTCCCTGCAACTTAAGGACATATAGAAAACCAGCAATAGTCTACTTGCTGGCCAGGTATTTCAGGTTTTAATCAGACACCTGTGAAGTCTGGAGATCTTGCAATTCTCAGTGTCGAGGTCTTGGACTCCTTAACATAAGCCCCTTCAACTATGTTCCAGAGTTAGTTTTATGAGCCTTTATGATCTCTTGCTTGTTAGCCACCGCGCCCCTCCCCGCTTCCCATCCTTCCAATCCTAAGCAAAATGCTTAAGAAGGCCTCCCTCTACTGTTTGAAAAGAAGTCCCAGACCTCTTCCCACCCAGGTAGAGCAGAGATGAATGTTCAGAGATAAGCCCCCAAAAGGCCGGGCAGGGCCACTCCCAAGCGCTGTCCCGCTCTGCAGCTGTGGCAACAAAGGGGCCTGGAGAGGCAGGGTGATCCCTTAAGTATTTAGGCGTCTATGTTCAGCTTCAGGTTTGGGGCTACTGCTCCTGAACTCTCCATTCTTTTCCCCCAAACACTCCCTGGGTATGAAGCCCCACAGAAAGGAGTCATAGAGGGGCGCCACAGCATCTGCCTCATGGCAAGCACAGTTAGGGGGAGGGCACCAAGAAGGTGGAGAGGGTGGTTAACCCTAGCATCAAGTAAAGGACTGCTTAGAGGCCGTTAGGAGGGGGAGGGGAGTTGCATCACGTGTCTCCCTCGCTCTTACCACGTGGTTGAGGGGGCAGTCTCTGAGGCAACTGCCCGGTAAAGCGGACAGTAATTATTGAGAAACCTCAGCTGGAACTGAAAATCCAGAGGAGGAGCTGGGGCCGGACGTCTTGCAAGTTCTCTATTATGTTGGGAAGGCGACTGAAGCTTTGCCTCGCCCCCTGCCAACTGTGAGTGGCTTGGTGAGTGCTGCCCACCCTGTCCATACATGCCCCATGCTGCCCCTCCCCGAAATTCTCCCTCTTTTGCCTCCCCTCCCCTCAGCACCTTTCCCCAGTCCCCTTTTAGCTGGGACTGCCTCCCAGCCTGACCCCGTGCCTCCTTCATTTTTCCTGCCCGCATCCTGCCTCAAAATTGTTGAGACAGAGAGGCAAGAGTAGCATTCCTTCCTTTCTCCGACCCCCTCTTCCCCAGCAACCTCAATCGCCAATAGCTCAGGAAAATGTGGTTGGTTTTTAATTTTAATTTAATTAAAATTTTTTTAACCTTTCCTACCCCGCCACCCAACTTTTTTTTTTTTGTGAGTCAATTGGGGTTGTGACTTTCCCAGGGTCACACAGCTAGTAAGTTTCAAATGTCTGAGGGCGGATTTGAACTCAGGTGCTCCTGACTTCAGGGCCATTGCTCTATCCACTGTGCCACCTAGCTGCCTCCCCCCCCCCCCAACTTAAACCAAACCCCTGTAAACAAGTAGGCACACATAAGCGGAATGTTATTGACTCTGTCCAAAATTTAGTATGGTAGAGTTCTCTGGAATCCTGTCTGATCACTGATTGGATCAGAGTTCTTACTGGTTTCAAAATGGCTTATTATTTGTACAGTGTTAATGTCAGCCATACCGTAAACGCTATTTTTCTGGTTCTGCTCACTTAACTTTATATTAGTTCATCCAAGAGTTCACAGGTTTCTCTGAAACTTCTTCACTTCTTTCAGCACAAGAATATTCCATTATATGCACATACCATCATTTCCTCAACCATCCTCCAATGGATGGGCACCCTGAGTTTCCAGTTCTTTGAAACTACAAAAAGAGGTTGCAGAAATATTTTTCCTTCTGGATGCTTTTCTTCCACCTTTGATCTCTTCAGGAGTATAGACCTAGTATTGTTGTCAGTGGATCAAAGAGTATACACAACTTAATTGCTTTTTGGACTTAGTTCTATTATGGGAGAAATATCTCTTATCTGAGTTAATGTGCCAAAATATATTTACCACAACACAGAAATTGTACAGATAAAAACCCAGGTTTTACTATCACTCTCAAGAATAGGTTCAGGTCTCAGAGAAAACAATAAACCTAAATAATCATTAGGGTTCTAATAAGGCCTATTCTACACAAAGTTATATCAGAGTGACAGAGAAATGTTATTTTACATATTGCAATCTTGCTCATTCCTCTTTAGCCCATAAATGTTAAGAAAAAGACAGATCCATAATCATTCCTTCATTTTCATAAAAGTTGAACAAATTTTGTTGGAGTCATAATCTCATACATAAACAAACCTAGTTTAAACAGATTCTATAAGTAAACTGAGTTGTTTACAGATTAAACTCCATTTCACAAATAGGCTAATTGAGGGGGAAAGATTTACATGTCATTAAGGAATGAAGCACAGTTGAGATTCTTCCTCTGCCTTCTTATCTAAGGAATAATTAAGGCCATAGGTAAATTTGGGTATTCCATGGGATAGATTTTGCTTAGATAAGGTTAAATATTAAAAGAAGAGGGACAGCTAGGTGGCACAGTGGATAGAGCACCGGCCTTAGATTCAGGAGGACCTGAATTCAAATCTGGCCTCAGACCCTTGACATTTACTAGCTGTGTGACCCTGGGCAAGTCACTTAACCCCAATTGCCTCACAAATATATATATATGTACAAAGAAGACAGACATCTAGTTAACCAAAAGTTGCAGAAGGTATGGCTAACAGCCCTGAATAATGAAAATTAATCAAATGAAATCAAAATTCAAAAATTCCATTACAGTTTCATATTCCTTTTCAAAATGATTGCACCAATTCACAGATCTGCCTGTTTTACCTTCAGCCCCTCCAGAATTTATCATTCTCTCTCTCCCTCCTTCCCTTTCTAATTATTACTAACTGGGAGCATTTTAGTGTTTGTTGACAATTCGGATTTTTTCTTTTAAATACTGCTTTGCCCATTTATCAATTGGGGGATGGCTGTTATTCCTATATAACTGAATTAGTTCCTTACTTAACTTGGATATTATAAGATGATCAGAGAAACTTGCTCCAAAGATTCCCTGCCCTTCACCCCAGTTGTTTCCTTTCTAATCTTAACTGCTTTGGATTTGTTTGTGTAAAAACTTTTTTTTTTAAGTTTACCTAACAGTATTGCTCATTTTGTCTTCTTGGATCTTCTATTTGGTCATGAACTCTTCCCCTATTCATAGATTTGAAAGGTAATTTCTTCTAGTTTCTCTAACTTGTTTTTGCTGTGACCTTTAATACCTAAATTGTATATTTATTTGGAGGTTATCTTGATATATGGCATGAGATGTTCCTCTAAGCCTAAATGCTTCCAGAGTGCTTTTCAGTTTTTCCTTTTTTTAGAAATCATATAGTGAGTCTTTGGATTTATCAGATGCAATGCTGCTGTGTTGTTTGCTTCTGTTTGTGATGTGCCTCATCTGTACCACTGATCAAGCTCTTTCTTTTTTAATTAGTAGTACCAAGTCATTTTAATAATTACTGTTTTATAGTGTTATATCTGTTACTGCTAAGCCCCCTTTCTTCTTACTTTTTTCCCTTATTATTTCCTTTGCGATTCTTCATGTTCTGTTCTTCTAGATGAATAATTTTTCAAGTCCTACAAAGTAATCCTTTCATAGTTTGGCATGGCACTTAAAATAATTAAGATGGCACTGTCACCCTTATTACATTATTTCAGCCTACCTATGAAAAATTAATATTTCTCCAATTAGGTCTGTCTTTATTTCTGTAAATAGTGTTTTGTAGTTGTATTCATATAGTTCTTGGCCTTTCTTGGTATATATAGACTCCCAAGTATTTTATACATTTTGTAGTTATTTTAAATTGAATTTCCCTTTCTGTCTCTTCTTTTTAAAAAATTTTTAATTTATTTATTTTGCAAGGCAGTAAGGTTTAAGTGACTTGCCCAGGGTCACACAGCTAGTAAGTGTCAAGTATTTGAAGTCAGATTTGAACTCAGGTCCTCCTGAATATAAGGCTGGTGCTTTATCCACCGTGCCACTTAGCTGCCCCTCTTTCTGTCTCTTCTTGCTGGTTTTGTTGGTAATCTATAGAAATGTTGATGATTTATGTAGACTTATTTTACATTTGGAAAATTTGAAGTTAATGATTCAATTATTTTCTTTTAGTTGACTCTCCAGGCTTCTTTAAAATTGTCATATCATCTGTAAAAGTGATGATTTTGTTTCCTCTTTGCCTTTGCTTATTTCCTCAATTGTTTTCTTGTTTTATTCCTATAACTAGTGTTTCTAGCACTATGTCAAGTAATAGTGATTGCCTTCTCTGTCATCTCACTCTATCACTTATTCTCAATTCTTCCCTGCTTATTCCCTACTGCCTACAAATATGTCCATGTCTCTACCATTTTGCAAAATCTCTCACTTGGTCCTCTTGAACCTTGTTAATTATCATCCTATATCTCTTCTACCCCTTGTAGCTAAATTCCTGGAAATGGCCTAACAATAGGTGCCTCTACTTATTCTCTTCCTACTCTCTTTTTAATCCCTTACAATCTTGTTTCTGACCTTATTTTTTCCACTAAAACTGTCCTTCCCAAAGTTACTAAATGATCTCTTAGTTACCAAATCCAATGGCCTTTTCTCCATCCTTTTCCTCCTTGATCTCTCTCTGCCTGCAGTCTTTGACACTGTCGATCACTTTGTCCCCCTTCTCTCCTCTGACACTACCACCACTCTAGTGCAGACTCTTATACCCTCATGCCTGGACTATTGCAGTAGCCTGCTGGGGGATCAGCTTGCCTCAAGACTCTTCCCACTCCAATTCACCCTCCATTCAGACACCAAAGTGAGTTTCCTAAAGTGCAGGTAGGATCATGTCACTCGATAAATTCCAATGGCTCCCTATTGCCTCCAGGATCAAATAGAAAATGCTCTGTTTACTGTTTAAAGCCCTTCATAAGCTAACTCTTTCATACTTTTCTATTCTTCTTACTCCCCAACATGTACTCTTTGATCCAGTGACATTGGCTTTCTGGATGTCCTACAGACAAGACACTCCATCTCTTAGTTACAAGCATTTTCTCTAGCTGAACCACAAACCTGAAATGCTCTCCCTCCCCCAGATCTTCCTACTGACCTCCCCAGCTTCCTTTATGTCCCAAATAGAAACTTTTTTTTTTTGCTAGAAGCCTTCCCTATCTTAACTATTGACTATTTATCCTGTATATAGCTTGCTTTGGTATATATTTTCCGGTTGTCTCCTTCATTACACTGTAAACTCCTTAAGGATAGGGACTGTCTTTTTCTCTTTTTGCATTCTCAACACTTAGTTTGATACCTGGGACATAGTAGGTGTTTAATAAATATTGATTTATTGAAAGAGATCATTCTTACTTTACCTGTGATCTTACTGCAAAAACTTCTAGTTTATCCCCATTACATAAATTGGAGGTAATTTCAAATGAAAGTCACTAGCATTAAGGTAGACCAAGAAAGGCCAGATTTTAGTTGAGGGTTGAAGTAACCAGGAAAGCTAGGAGCCACTGGAAGGGCTGATGCAAGGGTTGATGAGGGCTTTCCTGAATTTGTAATGAGAGTAAGAGTGTGGTTGGATTGGGAGGGGTTAACATTGCCAAAGTCAATCACTCTGAGGTTTTTTTTAATAGGGTTGTTAATACAGAGAGAGAAGTTTTGGGCCAAGATTGTAGGTTGGGCCCACAGGGATGCCAGAATATTCAGGGAACTTAGAGGATCTCCAGCACTCCTGTCCATGGCATGGTTATAGGGCTCTATACAAGATGAATGGCTGCTGGCCAAATTTGGGCCCAAGTTTCTAAGGTGATGGAGTGAGCTATAAGTGTAGGCTCTGAATTGGAATAGTCATTGCAGGTGCAAACCTAGCAATTTGTGAAATTCCCTACCTGGGCCATCTTTTGCATGGTCCCGGGCATGGGTGACAGAGGCAGTCTACAAGAATAGGAAATAAAAGGGTTGGCAAGGGATTCATAATCTCAGTAAATGCAGAGGAAATCCAATGATGAGATGGTAAAGCGAAGTTGACAGTAATAGAAGACATACACACACACACAAAAGACAGTAATAAGACAAAAGCAGAAACTAGAGAAGGATACAAGTAACAAAGATATGGTGGCAAGGTATGGCTATCTAATACTTAACTCTCATCTGGAATCTTGGGATGGTTGTCTCCTCTAGCTGCTGGCTGCTTCTGGGATCACTGAAAGTGAACCTTGCATGCTTCACCAAATTCAGCAGACTGGGGGGGGGTGGTTCTTCAGGTGAGAGAGATGAACCAATGATTCAACACCTTGGAGTTTGGAGACCCTAGGGATCACCAGGAGGATTTAGTATGGTCCTTTCCCCTGGGATTCCAGTGAGTACTTCCTGAAATGGTGCTTTCAATAGACCCAATTGCCTAGCAGCTACAACTTCTTGGTGAGCAAGGGACCTACAGACTAAGACTGAGAGACAGTGACATGGATGACCCTGTAATAATTTCACATGGGGATAAAGATATACCAAAGGGACAAGCCCATAGATTAAGCAAGGCCCCAGGTAATACATGTGGCCAAGGGAGATGAAACGCCTTGATAATTTTGCTAATTGAATTTTTATAATTCCATTTACCCTTTCAACCAACCTTGAAGATTGGGGATGATATACACAATGTAGGTGCTGAATTATGGGCCAAGCGGCTACCCAGTGGAATAAGACTGTTATGACCACTGTGGTCAGAGTCCTCCTTACTATGCTGTGGGATCTTAATAACCACCACAACTTTTGGCAAAAGCAAATAGTCCAGTTGATGGGTAACATACTCTTGATTTCTTATGGACTGTCCAGAGGACATTAGCAATCTCCTGTGGTTCTAAAGCATCCCAAATTCATGAGCAACCACAAAGGCAAACCTGCTCAGCAGCAAGTTTGCAGGCTCTAGTTACCACCTCAAGCTCAGCCCTTTGTGCAGATACAAACTTAGGCAGATGAGCAGCCTCAGTAACATTGGTGGTGGCAGTAATGACATACCCTACAACTAGATTACTTCCCTAATTCCTTAAACACGATCCATCAGTATACCAGGAAGCTTCAGCAATTTTCCAATTTCCAGGCTTTTTATAGTAGAAGCAGATCTTGTCAAGGGATTGAAGAAGTAGGTTAATTTCAGGTAGAGAAATCTGATACAAAGATTTCCCCCCCCCACTGGACTGCTTTTCTAGGTGCATTAATTTTATTTGTGCAGAAGTTTTTCAGTTTCATGTAAAAAGTGTTATCTGTTTCATCTTTTGTAATTGCCTTTATTTCTTGTTTGATTAAGAATCAATCTGTATTCAGATACCATTAGTTCTCTCTCTGTAGATGAATTGCATTTTTCATAAGACCTTCATAGTTGTCTTGAATCATTGCATTGCTTAAAATAACCAACACCTTTCACTGTCAATCCTTTTCTTTCTACTCACTTGACTACCACTTCAGTTCCGGTCTTCACTTCCTGTCACCTGGATTATTATAATAGCTTCTGATTTTGATTCCCTTCCTCTAGCCTCTCTTCTCTTTGAATTTATCTTCTATACAGCTATGAAAATGATCTTCCTAAAGTACACATCAATCTATATCATTTTTATTGTTCAAGAATTATCCCTATTGCCTCCAGGAAAGGGATTTTTGACCTGGGGTCTGTGAACTTGGTTTTAAAAATATTTATATTTTGATAATTGTGCTTTGTGAGTGAGATTTTCTCCATCCCTTAGTTATAAGAGATTCACCATAGTTATAAGTGATTTGATTAAGATAATAATCAATATATTAACTAAAAATTGTAATTTATTATATTTAGATATTATTTTGTTAAAATTATATAAGGTCAAAAGGTTAAGTCTTTCCTCATATTTCATAACTTTCCAATGTCAAGCATTAAGTAATATCACAAGATATAGTAGTCAGCAATGCTATATTTTAGTAACCACGAGTGACATACTTTTCTTAAAAGAGTTCACACTGCTGACCAATGGCCTGACAATGATCCACCCTATTGTCATCATAATGCTGACATTTATGGTCATTTAGGTAGTTCCTCATATTTCCTAAGAATATGTTCTAATTTTAGAAGCACAACTAATAAAGATTAATAAAATGTTGTATAAGTGTAACTTTTGGAAGGGTATATAAACCCATGGATTTTGTAATTCTGGGTCTTTGAGGTCCAACGCCTGGATGACTGACTTTATTGGGAGACTAAAACTCTCTCAATAAACCTATTGGCTTTGTTGGGGGACTAACCCTCTCTCAATAAACTTATTTGCTTCAGCCTGGAAACTTTGTTGTTTTTGTTCTTCCATCAGACTTAAACATTTCCCCAACAGCTTTGATATAATTGGTTTCTTTTATAATGTTATCCATTTTAATTATGCATTTAAAAACATTATTCTGAGAAGAGATCCATAAGCTTCATTAGACTGACCCCCCCCCCAAAAAAAAAGCTTATGGCCTCCTGCTCTAGGCTAAAATACATACTCCTTAGTTTGCTTTTAAGGACCTTCAGTGTCTAGATTCAGCCTGCCTTTCTAGGCTCATTTTTCATTACTTTCCTTAATACATCCTATATTCCAGCAAACTACTCTCCTTTTGGTTCCCTAAAGTCACTCTTTTATCCCACAGCTCTAGGTACCTCCTGTACTATGATGACTCCCTCCTGACATCCACCTTGTAGAATTCCTAGCTTCATCTGAGGCTTAGCTTATGTGTCATCTCTTATGGAAAGCCTTTCTGGATCCCCTGGTGTTTAGTGTTCTCTCTCCTTTCTCAAAAGATCACATATATACATGGTATCATAGATTTAAACCTGGAAGGGATCTCAGAGGCTTCCTGGTTCAATCTTTTCATTTTACAAATGAGGAAAGTGCGGAGAAAGTAGGAACTTATCTCAGTGATTTGCCCCAGGTCATGCAGGTAGTGTCAAAGGTTGGATTTGAACTCAGGTCTTCCTACTCCAGAGTTAGTGGTTTTTTCCAATGTCCTATTTGTTTGCATATTGTATCTTCCTGCATTAAAATGTAAGCTTCTTGAAGGTATATTTTTCCATTTTATGTTTGTATACTTAGTACCTAGAACATTTAGAACAAAAGGAAAGTAGAAAACAGTGTGATTCTTAGTATGGTCTTTCCTTTTCTGATACTTCAACTTCGTTATTGTGGAAATTGAAGGAGCTTGAACAGGACTGAGAATCATTTTGTATTTTCTGTATTCTTTGATATTGCTCTGGCCAAACACTACCACCCAGTCTCTTAAGTTTAGAAATTCTCCAAACTTAGCTGGATTGGACTTGTTACCAGGACTGTAAGGAAAGCTTTGCCAAGATGGTTGAACCTGCAAGAATATGCAACCTACTGGCATAACTGGAAGAATCGGGGCTCGTCTCCAAACCATGATGAAATATTGGAATAGGGCTCTGTGGAAGCAGGTTTTGTAAATAGTATTATCCTTATGCTGGGTAAATTAATGCTCAGGGAGATTATTACTTGCCCAGGAATGCCTCTCTGTCCAGGTTTATTCCTTATTAGCCCCCTTCACTCTGGCTCACTTACTGTTCCTCTTATACAACATTCCATCTCTTTTCTGCATGCCTTTGTATAGGCTGTTCACCATATTAAGAATACCTTTCCTTCTTAATTCTGCTTCTTAGAATCCCTAGCTGCATTTGAGATACAGCATATAGCTCATCTGCCAGCTTCTACATCAAACTTTTTCTGAACACCCACGTTTTTATTGCTTTCTCTTTTTAAAAATTACTTTGTGCAATTTTAAATGTATTTTGTATTCTCTTATCTTTTTATGTGCTATATATGTTCAGTAGAATATTAGCTCCATGAGGGTAGGGACAATTGTAAGGAAAGTATTTGTAAACTGTAAAGCACTGTGTAGACTTGGAGACAGAAAGACTTGGGTTTGAATCCTACCTCAGGTACTTCTTTGTTGTATGATCAATTCTCCTAATTTCTCTGAGCCCTGGTTTCCTTATTTATAAAGTGAGAATGATAATAGCATCCACCTCATAGGGTTCTTGTGAGAAGCAGATCACATGATAGCTTTTAAAGTACTTTGCAAACCTTAAAACACCAAAGAATTGTGAGCTATTGAGATAAGAAACTTAGATTCATGAAAACCTGAGTCTGAATCTTACTGTCTTTGACAGTTTACCTAACTTCTTCACTACAATTTCTTCTTTTCTCAAATGGGTACTTATCTCACAGGGTTATTGCAAATATCAGGTGAGTGCACACACACCTTAAAGCACATATGAATATTTTGTAATAGGTAATTTGTTGAATGAATTAACAATGGAAAGAACATCTTTGGAAAGAGAATAAACAAAGTTGTAGAGCCCCTTCAAGGATAAATAACAAAAGTTTTTTGTTTTGTTTTTTTAAAGAGGATAAAGAGGAAAGTAGAGTCTAGGAATATTTCTGTTACTGTAAATATAAACATATATGCATATGTATGCACACATATTTATTAGCCCTAAGTTTATTTTGTTTCATCTCAGAGTAATGGTGAGTTATGACTTATGATAGAAGAATGAAGGGATTCAGAGACTTCAGACTTCTTGTGTGGAAGAATTATACTTTGGTGGTGAGTACAAGCATCTGTGGGGAAATGTTCGAGGAACTAATGACCCCAGAGGAAAATGAATTGTGGCAAAGTCATTCTCTTTCAATTCCTGTTTGGTTTTTTGTTGTTGTTAATGTTCAAACTATAGGTAGCTGTTGGTCAGGGCCTGGTCCTGCGAGAACAAGGGTAGTGGAGGGTGGGGTAAGAGTCCAAAGAAGACATGAATAGCAAGCAAGTCTGTTGTCTAGAAGCCTGTTTTAATCGAAGGTTGGGGCAAGCATTGTCAGAAAATGATTTATAGGCACCCAAAGATCAAATTTGAAAGGTCTAGATAATCAGAGACTTAGAAAGTAGGTAGGAAAACAGACAAAATTACAAATGATTTGGGAAAAGAGAGCATTAAACGCTAGTCAGGCAGACAGGAATAAAAAAGACACAGATACCAAAGATAGATGATTAAAATTTTAACTAGACAGGAACCAAGATTTTAGGTACCAGGTCCAAGAAAATATTTTGGGATCAGCTTTGAGGGGCAGAGCCAAGCTGGCAGAGAAGAATCAGCAAGCTGCCTGAGGTCTCCTTCTGTTCCTTCAAAAAGAACATTAAATCAAGCCTCTGGATGGATTCTGAAACTACAGAACCTGCAAAGAGACAGAGAGAGACAGTCTTCCAACCAGAGATAATTTACAAGACTTCAGGAAAAATTCGGTCTGACTCAGGCAAAAGGGAGGCCCAGCGCAGGGCAGCAGCCCTGACACACTGACCTAGCGCACTTAGACAGGAAGTGCAGGGGGGCAAACTGCACACACTATAAAGGCCTCAGAGTAAAAAGCCGGTCACACAGCACCTATACCCCTACACAAGAAGCGCAAAACAGGGACCCTGGTCCCCCAGAGCAGACCTCAACTTAAAAAATAAATAAATAAGCTGCAATATCGAGTAAAAGCAAAAAAGGGCCCTCTCCAATGAGAGCTTCTGTATCAATAGGGAAGAAGCCAACACAAACTCAGATGAGGACAATACCCTCAAATTGCCTACATGTGAAGCCTCACCAGGGAAGGTGAATTGGTCTCCAGAACAAAAAGCCTTCCTGAAAGAGCTCAAAAAGGATTTCAAAAATCAATTGAGAGAGGTAGAAGAAAAAATGGGAAGAGAAATGAAAGCAAAACAAGAAAACTATGAAAAAAGAATCACCACCTTGGAAAAGGAAGCACAAAGATTGACTGGCCAAATGGGAAAAAAAAGAGTATAATTTCACTGAAGAAAACAATGCCTTAAAAAATTCATTTGGCCAAATGGAAAAAAAGGTGCATAATCTCATTGAAGAAAACAGTGCCTTAAAAAATTCACTTGGCCAAATGGAAAAAAAGGTACATAATCTCACTGAAGAAAACAATGCCTTAAAAATTAAAATTGGTCAGTTGGAAGATAAGGAATCCATGAGATACCAGGAATCAGTCAAGCAGAATCAAAAGAATGAAAAAATAGAAGAAAATGTGAAATACCTCATTGGAAAGACAACTGATCTGGAAAACAGATCGAGGAGAGACAATTTGAGAATCATTGGACTGCCTGAAAGCCATGACCAGAAAAAGAATCTAGACACCATATTCCAGGAAATTATTAAGGAGAACAGCCCTGATATCATAGAATCAGAGGATAAAATCATCATTGAAAGAATCCACTGATCACCTCCTGAAAGAGACCCCAAAAGGAAAACTCCAAGGAATACTGTAGCCAAATTCCAGAATTATCAGGTGAAGGAGAAAATACTCCAAGCAGCCAGAAAGAAGCAATTTAAATATCATGGAGCCACAGTCAGGATTGTTCAGGACCTGGCAGCTTCAACATTAAAGGATCACAAGACTTGGAACATGATATTCCAGAAGACAAAGGAGCTTGGACTGCAACCCAGAATCAACTACTAGACAAAACTGATCATTCTCTTTCAGGGGAAAAGATGGACATTCAATGACATTGGGGACTTTCAATGTTTCCTGATGAAAAGACCAGAACTGAATAGAAAATTCAGTCTTAACATACAAGACTCAAGAAAAGTTTAAAAAGGTAAACAGAGGGGAAAAAAAAAGGTTACTCAATTAGGTTAAACTGTTGATATCCCTACACAGGATATAACTCATAACTCTTAAGAACTGTAAATGTATTTGGGGAGAGAGAAGGAGTTTACACAGAGGGTATAAATATAAATTGTCTTCGGTGTGATGATACAAAAAAAATACTAAGGGATTAAAAAGGGAGTCTATGGTGGAATGGGGTGAATTATATCATATGAAGAGGTGAAAAAAATCTATTACAATAGAGGGAAAGAAAGGAGGGGTGAACATTGTTTCAACCCTACTCTCATTAGATTTGATGCAAAGAGGGAATAACATATATGTTCATTGGGATAAAGAAACTTAGCACATTCTTTAGGGAAGCAAAAGGGGAAGGGAAAGGGGGGGGACTGATAGAACAGAGGACAAAAGCAAGGGAGAAAAGGGTAAAGAAAAGAGAGGGAGGTGATAAAAAGGGAGGGCAGATTGGGGGAGGCAGGGGTAAGAAGTAAAACATCGGTGAGGAGGAATAGGGTGAAAGAAGGGGGGAAGAGTACAAAGGGGGTAAATAGAATGGAGGGGAATAGACAGTAATAACTGTAAATGTGAATGGGATGAACTCTGCTATAAAACAGAAGCGAATTGCAGAGTGGATTAAAAACCAGAATCCTACAATATGCTGTTTACAAGAAACACATTTGAAGCAGAGGGATACACACAGAGTAAAGGTAAAAGGCTGGAGCAGAATATATTATGCCTCAGCTAAAGTAAAAAAAGCAGGGGTAGCAATCCTTATCTCAGACAAAGTGCAGGAAAAAATAGATCTCATTAAAAGAGATAAGGAAGGAAATTACATCTTGCTTAAAGGTACTATAGATAATGAAGTAATATCAATATT
This sequence comes from Dromiciops gliroides, assembly GCF_019393635.1. NCBI lineage: Eukaryota > Metazoa > Chordata > Mammalia > Microbiotheria > Microbiotheriidae > Dromiciops > Dromiciops gliroides. The sequence continues at coordinate 544,601,589 of NC_057861.1, read as the reverse complement.
TAATATGTATGCACCAAGTGGTATAGCATCCAAATTCTTAGAGGAAAAGTTAAAGGAGTTACAAGAGGAATTAGACAGTAATACTATACTAGTGGGGGATCTGAATCTCCCCCTCTCAGAATTAGATAAATCTAGCCAAAAAATAAATAAGAAAGAAGTGAAAGAGGTGCATAGATTACTAGAAAAGTTAGACATGATAGATGTCTGGATAAAATTGAATGGGGATAGAAAGGAATATACCTTTTTCTCAGCAGTACATGGCACATTTTCAAAAATTGACCATGTATTAGGGCACAAAAACATCATAGTCAAATGTAGAAAGGCAGAAATAGTAAATGCATCCTTCTCAGATCATGATGCAATAAAAAATTACATGTAAGAAAGAGCCAGGGAAAAGTAGACTGAAAATCAGTTGGAAACTAAATAATATCATTCTAAAGAATGAATGGGCCAAACAGCAAATCATAGAAACAATCAATAACTATATCTAAGAGAATGACAATAATGAGACAATATACCAAAATCTATGGGATGCAGCCAAAGCAGTGCTTAGGGGGAATTTTATAGCTCTAAATGCTTGCATGAATAAAAAAGAGAAAGAGGAGATTAATGAATTGGGCATGCAACTTAAAAAGCTAGAAAAAGAACAAATTAGAAATCCCCAATTAGGTACTAAACTAGAGGTCCTGAAAATTAAAGGAGAAATTAATAAGATTGAAAGCAAAAAACTATAGAATTAATCAATAAAACTAAGAGCTGGTTTTATGAAAAAACCAATAAAATAGATAAAATATTGGTTAATTTGATTAAAAAAAAGAAAGAAGAAAACCAAATCACCAGTATCAAAAGTGAAAAGGGTGATGTTACCACCAATGAAGTGGAAATTAAATCAATAATTAGGAATTATTTTGCCCAATTGTATGCCAATAAATTTGACAATCTAAATGAAATGGATGAATATTTACAAAACTACAAAATGCCCAGGTTAACTGAAGTGGAAATAAAATCCTTAAATAAACCCATATTAGAAAAAGAAATTGAACAAGCCATTAATGAACTCCCTAAGAAAAAATCCCCAGGGCCACATGGGTTTACAGGTAAAATTTACCAAACATTAAAAAACAATTAATTCCAACATTATACAAATCATTTGGAAAAATAGGTGAAGGAGTTCTAGCAAATTCATTTTATGACACAAATATGGTGGTGATACCAAAACCAGGCAAAGCAAAAACAGAGAAAGAAAATTATAGACCAATCTCCCTAATGAATATTGATGCTAAAATCTTAAATAAGATATTAGCAAGGAGATTACAACAAGTGATCACCAGGATAATACACTATGACCAGGTGGGATTTATACCAGGAATGCAGGGATGTTTCAACATTAGAAAAATTATTAACATAATCAACCACATCAATAAGAAAACCAACCAAAATCATATTATCTCAATAGATACAGAGAAAGCTTTTGACAAAATACAGCACCTATTCCTAATAAAAACACTAGAGAGTTTAGGAATAGGTGGAGCTTTCCTTAAAATAATAAACAGTATCTATATAAAACCATCAACAAGCATTCTATGCAATGGAGATAAATTAGAGGCCTTCCCAATAAGATTGGCTGCTGATTTGCCCCGACCTCCTCGGTGCTGGGCTGCTGCCCTGCACTGGGCCTCCCTTTTGCCTGAGTCAGACCGACCTTTTCCTGAAGTCTTGTAAATTATCTCTGGTTGGAAGACTGTCTCTCTCTGTCTCTTTGCAGGTTCTGTAGTTTCAGAATCCATCCAGAGGCTTGATTTAATGTTCTTTTTGAGGGAACAGAAGGAGACCTCAAGCAGCTTGCTGATTCCTCTCCACCATCTTGGCTCGGCCCCCCACCCCCCAACTTCTAAGCTGTCTTTCGCTGGAAAATAATCTCAGCCTATCTTTTCGTGGGTTCTGCTGCTCCAAGGGATGTCTTATGGCTCTTTGAAGTTTTTTGGAGTAATTGTGTGATGAGCATTCAATGCTTTCCCTCCATCATATTGGCTCCACCTCTCCCCATTAATTCCTATAACATTAAACATGAATTGATTAAACTAAAGGTTTCAAACTCATTCCTTAAAGGCAGCAAGCAGGCTACAAAATTCCTCACTGAGGGGAAGCAGATTAAGATGAAATTGGGAAATTCTTAACTAAATAAAAACATTATACAACATAGATAATGCTAATTTGTGCTTTTCTAAATCAGTGTGCAGCCCTCAAGGATGATTCTATTTGAGTTTGACACCTTTGAGTTAAGCTATCCAATTAAAAGAGAGAGTGACAGATTGGGTATATGAACAAGCAGCTCTCAGAAGAATTGTAAACCATTAACAGCAAAATAAAATATTGTTTGAAATCACTAATGTTGAGAAATGCTAATGAAAGCAACACTGTGGTTTTACCTGAAACCCCTAAAACTTGGCAAAGATGACAAATACAGGAATGATCAGTGTTGAAAGATCAACATGCATCTCATAAAAGAAGCAAGAAATAAGCTTATATAGTGAAGGGGAAAATGAGGGAGGTGAGAGGGAGGGAGTGAACCTTATCCTGCAGGGAAGTAGGAGGGGAAGGGAATAAGGGTGGGGGCAATAGAAGGTAGAGCAGGTTGTGGGAGGAGGTAGTCAGAAGCAAAACACTTTTGAGGAAGGACAGGGTTAAAAGAGAGAATAAAATAAATGGATTGGGGGGGAATAGGCTGGAGAGAAATACAGCAATAGCAACTGTGAAAAAATTTTGACGCAAGTTTGATAAAGGCCTCATTTCTCAAACATAGAGAACTGAGTCAAATTTATTAAAATAAGAGTCATTCCCTAACTGATAAACAATCAAAATTATGTTTTCAGATGAAACAAGAAAGCTATCTCTAGCCATATAAAAATGCTCTAACTCACTATTGATTGGAAGGATGCAAGTCAAAAATGATTTTGAGATAGTACCACATACCTATTCGATTGGATAATATTGCAGAGGAAAATGACAAATATTGTAGGATATATGAGGAAAAATAAGACATCAATGCACTTTTAGTGGAGTTGTAAACTGGTTCAACCATTCTGGAGAGCGATTTGGAACTATGTCCAAAGGGCTATACTCTGACTTAGCAATACCACTACTAGGTCTATATCCAAATAGAGAAAACAGAAAGGAAAAGGACTGATATATACGAAAATATTCATAGCAGTTCTTTTCTGGCATCAAAGAATTGGAAATTGAGGCAATGTCCATCAGTTGGGGAATGGCTGAAGAAATTGTGGTATGTGATTGATTATGAGGGAATAATATTGTGCTATAAGAAATGGTGAGCAGGATGTTTTCAGAAACACCTGGAAAGACATGAGCTGATACAAAGTGAAATATACTGTGTACAAAGTAACAGCAATATTGTAAGATGATCAGCTGTGAATGACTTAGCTATTCTCAGCAATGCAATGATCTAGGACAACTTCGAAGGACTTATGATGAAAACTGCTATCCATCCCCAGAGAAAGAACTGGTGTCTGAATACAGATTGAAACATAATTTTTTAAATTTTATTTTTCTTGATTTTTTTTGTCTGTTTTCTTTCACAGCATGACTGATGTGTAAATATTTTGCATGACTACACATGTGTAATGTTGAATTGCTTGCTTTTTCAAAGGGACATAGGGAAGGGAACACAAAGACTTTTAAAAATGGATGTTAAAATTGTTTTACATGTAATTAGAGGAAAATAAAATGCTAAATAAAAAATTTAAATTTTAAAAAAGATCAGCGTGCAAGTATATTGTTGGTAGATCTGCGAATCAGTTACAGCCATTTTAAGGGCAACTAGGTAGTGCAGCATATATAGCACTGGGCTTGGAATCAGAAAGACTCATCTTCATGAATTCAAATCCTGCCTCAGACACTTACTAGCTGTGTGATCCTGGGCAAGTCAGCTTAACCCTGTTTGCCTGAGTCTTCATCTGTAAAATGAGCTGGAGAAGGAAATAGTAAACTATTACTATGCTTTTACCAAGAAAATCCCAAAGGGAGTCATGAAGAGTCAAACACAACTGAAACAATAACACTCATTTTGGAAAGCATTTGGAATTATGAAAACAAAGTGGCTAAAATGTCAATAGCTTTTAACATAGAGATTTCAGTACTAAAGTAACCTCCTAAGGATACCAGTGATACAAAGAAAACTCTCAATCTACATCAATGTTAATAGCATCATTTTTTTTTCTAGTAGCAAAGAACTGGACCAAAAGTAGATGTCCATCATTTGAAATTTGGCTAAACAAATTATGATAAGTTGATGTAATGGAATATGTTATTATTATCACTATCATAATCGTTATCATTATATTACTAGTACAGCATCTCCATTCTGTAAGAAATGATGAATTTGTAGAGTACAGAGAAGATAGGAAATATTTATATGAGTTGATGCCGAATGAAGATCCAAGAAAATGCTATTAACAGTGGTTACAATATAAAAGGAAAAATAAACTGTAACCACAAAAGAGTAAAAAATTAATATGAGAAAACATCTGCACTGTATTCCCATTGTAGAGGTCAAGGCCCATGGCTGGTATATTGCATATATTTCTAGATTTATTTTTTTAACACATGGATTGATTTTGTTGATTTTTCTCTTCTGTCTTCTTTTGTTAACTTTAAGAAAAATCTTTGTTAGACAGGATAGTCTTCTGGAAATAGGGGACAAGGGAGGATATTGGAGGAAATTTTGGTGATGTAACAATAAAATTTATAAAAGAAATTTATTAACAAAACCAAAAGGAACAACAGCAAACATGGTCTCAGTCAAGGTAGGCTTTATTAAGAGTAATAAATAGTGGCAGCTAGATGGCACAGTGGTTAAAGCACCGGCCCTGGATTCAGGAGTACCTGAGTTCAAATTTGGCCTCAGACACTTGACACTTACTAGCTGTGTGACCCTGGGCAAGTCACTTAAAACCCCCATTGCCCCGCAAAAAAAAAAAAAAAAGAGTAATAAATAGGAAAACTACAATTTTCTTAAAGATACTATTGACTGTGAAGTCTCAACACTTAACAAATATTAACTGAATGCCATAGTATCTAAGTAATAATGGAAAAGTCGAACAAGTTTTAGATAGAAAGCAAACTATCAGTTAAGAACCTTAAGTGTCTTCCTTTTAGACCTTGGCAAATCTAATAAAAAGATAAATAATAAAGTAGTTAGAACACCTGAATAGAATTTTAGCAAAGTTAGATGTGATGAGTCTCTGATGATTACTAAATGGGAATAGAAAGAAAGAAGTATTCATATTCCTTAGCACTGCATATCACACTTGGAAAAATTATTAGATTGGCTATTTCTAAAACCTCTCAAATAGATTAAAATAGCAATATTTAATACACTTTTTATTAACTGCAATGTAATAAAATACATTCATTAAAGAACCTTGGAATAAATAATTCAGGCTAAATGATTTGGTCATGAAGAATTTGTGGGTAAAGTAATAAATCTTATGAGCAATAGGCAGTTTAACAAATGAATATTGACAAATAGCTTGAAATTGAAAGATAAAATAAAAATAAAATAAAAGCTAACAGTAAACCAATAAATAAAATTAGGTTTTTTATTTTTGAAAAATCTAAGCAAAATAGTAAAACTTGAGCTAATTTAATTTATAAAAGAAGAAAGCCAAATCGTTACTATCAAAAATGGAAACAAAATTATAAGACAATAATGAAAATTATTTTAGATTATTTTGACCAGTTACATGTCAATAAAAGTGACAAATGAAATGGATGAATATTTATAAAATATATCACATGCCTAGATTAACAGATCAAGAAATACTGATCGTTCAATCTCACAAAGAGAAATGAGCAATCCATAAATGAAATCCCAAAGGAACCAAATTCTATAAAAAATTCAAAGAACAGTGATTCTAATATTATATAAACCATTACAAATAAAGGAAAAGATGACCCCCTACAAATTTATTATGTTATATGAATATGATAATTTTATTTAAACCAGGGAGAGACAGAATAGAAATTTAAATTATTGACTAAGATCTCCAGTGAATAGCAAAGTAAACATTTTAAAATAAAATATCAACAAACAGAAGCTAGGCTTGAAGTAGGCAATTCAACTTTGAAAAATAATGTTGTATTTATTATATTCTTTAAAAGAAAAACAAATTATGCATAATGGAAATTCACCATTTCCTTTCCAGTTGTGCAGTATATGTGGAAATATTCATTTGGTGCTTGTTAATTTCAGAATAAAAATAAAGATTAAAAAAGATTATTGTAATATTCTAGGCGGGTAGTGATGAGGGCCTATACTAGGATTATTGCTGTTTGAGTAGAAAGAAGGGAACATGTTTGAAGGATATTGGGAGGGTAGAAACAACATGTCTTTAATAGGAACTTAATAAACATTTGTTGAATTGTTAAATGAGTACCTAAGAAAACTTTGCTTTAGCCAGAGATCTTTTATGTTCTTTTTTGTAGTTGACGTATCATTTCCCAAATTTGGCTAGTGTGTTACTTCAGGCTGGAAGCAGTTAAAAACATTGGGAGCATATATCTGGAGTAGAAATATAGAGAGCAGAAGAAAAGTTTATTTTTTTATAGGTAAAAATATTGCCACTTTTTAGGCAAGGAGAGTAATTTGGAGTTGTGGAATGAAGTTGAATGAAAAGAACATTTAATGTGAAAGAACTGATTAGATACTTCATGTATGTGTTCTTCCTTGGATTAACACTTTTTTTTTTTCTTTCAGAAGTGGCAGCGATTTGTTGTGATCTCAGAATTCATCGTGACATTGATGTTTCCTTTACTACTTTTGTTTTTTCGCCATCTTGTCTCTGACCATGCTGTTAGATCTTTTAATTATACTTTCCTTCCCATCAACAAACTGCCCAGTTTTTTTGAAAGTTTCTTTGACAACTATACATGGGAGGTTGTATATGTGCCTTCAAGCAGTGAGGCAGTGAAGACTATTATTGAAGATGCATGTGAAGCTTTAGGCATTAATATTAAAGGTTAGGAATGAGGGTGGGGGATATTGTTTCCCTTAATTTATTTTTTTATTCAAGTCATTCTTATGTTCCAACCCCTGCCCATAACTGTTGACTTTCTTAAGTTGAGATTCTAGGTTTTCTGAATGTGAAATTATGAATTGGATAAAAAATAGGAATAAAATTCAGATCAAATATCTTAGTATAATCTATACTCAATCATATGTCAAAAAAATTAATGGGTTGAAGTTTATTATTTCTAATGTCCCATTGTATGGAACCCTATGATTCTGTCTGTGGTAATGAGAATAGTATTTATACCTGAAGACAAGAATAGAAATTTGGCTAGTAGGGAGTCCATTATAGGATATGTCCATTATAGGATATGTTCATGGTATATCATGGGATATGACAAGGTACTGACCAGCAGTAAAGGAAACTGGGGAAAATACCTTCTGCTTGGTTGCCTCTGGTATCTTCTCTTTTTTTTCTATTTAGAATTTTATTTTCCAAAATATATGGAAAAACAGATTTCGACATCAATTTTTTAAAACGTTGTGTTCCAACTTCTCTTCCTACCTCTCTTCCCCCCCACCCCCCCACCCGCAAGAACTCAAGCAGTTCAATATAAGTTATACATGAGTAGTCATGGAAGACATCTCCACATTAGCTAGGTTTTGAGAGAAAACAGTTAAAAAACAAAACTTCAGATTAAGGAATTGTCAAAGAAAAAAAAAACGTGTTTCAATCTGTTTTCAGGTATCATCAGTTCTTTCTCTGCAGATGGATTACAAATTTCATTAGTCCTTGAGGGTTATATTGGATCACTGCCTTGCTGAAAAGAACCAACCACATGCTTCCCAGCAGATCATCTTACATTATTGCTGTTATTTTGTATACAGTACATTTCACTCTGCTTCAGTCCTGTAGGTCTTTCCAGGCTTTTCTGATAGCATCCTTTTATATAGTACCTTGAACTTAAAGAATTTTCTTCACAATAGCCCAGCAAAGTAGGTACCATACATTTTGCCATTATAGTCAATCATCATAACTATTTCCCTCCATCCTATTCCCTTTCCATAATATTTACTCTATTTTCTATCTTCTTTTAACCTATTCTTCCTCAAAAGTGTTTTATTTCTGACTGTCCCCTCCCCTGCTCTGCCCTCTCTTCTTTCACCCTTCCCTCCGTATCCTCTTCTCCTCCTACTTTACTGTAGGGTTAAATAGGTTACTTCTCCCAATTGGGTGTGAATGTTATTCCCTCCTTGAGCCCAATCTAATGAGATTAAGGTCTTTGAGCTAATTCTGTATTCTAAATTTTTCTTCCTCCCTCCTCAACCCTCCCTATGAAATCAAGGAATTCAACATGTCATACTTGTGCAGTAACGCAGAACATTTTCACCTTCCTCAAAAGTGTTTTGCTTTTTACTGATCTCTCCCCAAATCTGCCCTTCCCTCCTTCCCCTCTTCTCCCCTCGCCCCTTATATTCCTCCCCTCCCATTTTCCCCCAGGGAAAAAATATATTACTATACCCACTTGAGTATGTATGTTATTCCCTCTTTGAACCAATTCTGATGATAGTAAGGTTCACTCACTCCCCCACTCTTTTCCCCTCTTCCCCTTCCCTCATAAGATTTGTTATTGCTTTCTTCATGTGAACTACCTCTCCCCTTCCCCCTCCCACAGTCTATTCCTCCTACCCCTCAACCCTATTTTAAAGATGTCATCGTGGGTTAGTTAGATGGTACAGTGGACAAAGCACCAGCCCTGGACCCAGGAGGGTCCGAGCCCAAATCTGGCCCCAGACATAAGCCACCCTACCCTGTTTGTCCCACAAAAAACAAGGATAAGCAAAAAATAAATGCTTTACACATATTATCCCTTCATATTCAGTTCAGATCTATGTCCTCTGTGTATTCCTTACTAAAAAAGTTCTTATGATTTAGAAGTATTATCTTCCCATGTGGGAATGTAAATAGTTTAATCTTTTAATATCCCTCATGATTTCTTTTTGCTGTTTACCTTTTTATGCTTCTCCAGGGTCTTGCATTTGAAAGTCAAATTTTCTATTCAGTTCAGGTCTTTTTATCACAAGTGCCTGAAAGTCATCTTTTTCATTGAAGTCCCATTTTATCCTCTGAAAGAGTATACACAGTTTTGCTGGGTACATGATTCTTGGCTGTAGTCTCAGTTCCTTTGCCCTCTGGAGTATCATATTCCATGCCCTCTGGTCCTTTAATGTAGAAGCTGCTAGATCTTGTGCTATCCTGACTGGGGCTCCACAGTACTTGAATTCTTTCTTTTTGGCAGCTTGCATTATTTTCTCCTTGACCTGAGAGCTCTGGAATTTGGCTATGATATTCCTGGAGGTTTTCCTATTGGGATCTCTTTCAGGAGGTGATCAGTGGATTATTTAAATTTCTATTTTGCCTTCTGCTAATAGAATGTCAGGGCAATTTTCCCTGACAATCTCTTGGAGGATGGTTTCTAAGCTCTTATTTTGGTCATGGTTTTCAGGTAGTCTAATGATTTTCAAATTATCTCTCCTGGATCTGTTTTCTAGGTGAGCTGTTTTTCCAAGGAGATATTTCATATTGCCCTCTATTTTTTTATTCATTTGGATTTGCTTTACTGTGTCTTGATTTCTCATAAGGTCACTAGATTCCATTTGTTCAATCCTAATTCTTAGGCAATTATTTTCTTGAGAGAGCTTTTCTATTTCTTTTCCCATTTGGTTTTTCAAACTGTTGACTTTTTTCTCATGACTTTCCTGCATTGCTCTCATTTCTCTTTCCATTCTTTCATCCATCTATCTAAATCTTCCTTCTATCTCTCCTACTTTCTCTTCAAAGTCCCTTTTGAGTGCTTCCATGGCCTGAGACCAGTTCATATTTTTCTTGGAAGCTTTGAATATTGGAGCTTTGACCCTGTTATTATGTTTTTCTTCTGATGGTGTATTGTGGTCTACTTTTCCCCAAAAGAAGTTTTCGATGGTCTGCTGCTTTCTTAACCTACTCATCTTGGCTGGCTATTTCTTGGCTTTTAACTCCTTCTTAAAGTGTAGTGCTGCTTCCAGGACACACTGTTCAAGCTACAGCATGGCCAGGGGGGTGATTGGGCTTCTTCTCTGCCTGCTTGGCCTGTGAGTAACCATGGCCACTTTCTCTTTGACCTGGAAACAGAAGTCTGATTGAACTCTGATTCTCTATGATTGGAAGGTTGGTGTGCCTGTGCACCTCCCCCACTGGGCCGCCACCCCTCAATTCAGCCCACTGGTTCAGAACCAGGGTGCTTCGCCCCAGCTCCAGCAGAGACTTCCTGCACTTCACCCCAGCCTACCACCGAATCCCCTCACCAGTCAGTGATTGAAGCCTCAGAAGCTGCTGGTGCTGAAGACTCTGAGGCACTCTGGAAGCACTGTCTATTCCTGGCTGGGTACGGATTGCACGCTGAGCTGTTCAGTCTGGTCAGTAGGTGATTGCAATTGCATTCTTTTGCTGAAAAATAGTCTCACTCTGTTCTTATGTGCATTTGGCTGCTCTGAGTTTTTTTGTTTGTTTGTTTTGTTTTTGTTTTTACCGTATTATTTGGGAGTGAGTGGACATGTTTATCCAGAGCTTGTGGGAGTCACAGCCTCTCTTCTGCCATCTTGGCTCCACCCCCTATATCCATTGCAAAGCTTTTTGATTTGTCTCTTACTTCCAAATACATCTGCCTCCAGATCCCCCCATGTAGTTGCCAAATCAGTGTTCCTAAAGTCCAGATTTTATTGTGTTATATACATCCTCCCTACCTCAAAATGTTAAGCAGTTCTCTATTGCCTCTGAGTTAAAATAATAACTACCCAGTTTGATATTTAAAGGCTACCACCTGGGCAGCTAGGTGGCACAGTGGATAAAGCAGTGGCCCTGGATTCTGGAGGACCTGAGTTCAAAGCTGGCCTCAGACACTTGACACTTACTAGCTATATGACCCTGGGCAAATCATTTAACCCTCATTGCCCTGCAAAAAAAAAAAAAAAAGGCTGCCACCTACCTTTCTAGTTTTATTTCATATTATTCTAATTCAGGTACTCTCGCTTCCCCATCAAGCTATATTGCATATGCAGTATTCTGTAGCTCATATCCATACATTTGCACAAGTGATCCCTCATGTCTGGAATGTACTATCTTATATCTGACTCTTGAAATTCCAAACTTCCTCCAAGACATAGCTCAAGTACCACCTCCTAATAAAGTCCTTTCCGAATTCCCATCACCTTCGGTCTTTCCCTCTAGATATTTTTGTTATTCTATGTATACATTTGAACATATTTCTTTTTACATGTTCTATATCCCAAGGAGAGTGTATGCTCCTAGAGAAGAGGAACAATTTTTTATTTTGTCTTTTTAACCCTGTTGCCTAGCACAATGTTTTAGATATGTAAGTAGTCAATAAATATTTGTTGAAATTTACTGAATTGTTTCTCCACCTCTGTCAGGTAAGAACAAACATGTATTTGACTTGATCTGGGCCTAGAGGAGCAAATTCTACCATGTTGCTTCTATTTATACTCCTATTTATTTATATTTATATTAGAAAGTTTGTATATGTTCTTGTGATATTTGAGGCCATTGACAGAGTTTTTTGTGGTACTGTTCAAGTTGTATTTTTCCCTTTTTGTGAATCCACTCATCACTGTCAAAGCATTACAACTTTTGCAGTTAACGAGCTGGTCTACTTTCATTTTGGGAGGAAAGGACATTTAATTTTCCTTACTTTTTTTTAAATTATGAAAGTATTTTATTATTTTCTAGTTACATGTAGAGATAGTTTTCAACATTTGTTTTTTTGTTTGTTTGTTTTTTGCAGGGCAATGGGGGTTAAGTGACTTGCCCAGGGTCACACAGCTAGTAAGTGTCAAGTGTCTGAGGCCGGATTTGAACTCAGGTACTCCTGAATCCAGGGCCAGCGCTTAATCCACTGCCCCACCTAGCTACCCCTAACATTTGTTTTTATAAGATTACTAGTTTCAAAATTTTTCCCTCCCTCCCTTCCCCAAGACAGCAAGTAATCTGATATAGGTTATATATGTACAATAACATTAACCATATTTCTGCATTAGTCATGTTATAAGAGAAGAATCAGAACAAAAAGAAATAACATCAAAGAAGAAAAACAGCACCAAAAACAAAAGAAATACTACAGTTCAATCAGCATCTGTATTCCACAGTTCTTTTTTTCTGGATTTGGAGAGCCTCTTCCATCATGAATCATTTGGAACTATCTTGTACAGTTGTATTGTTGAGAAGAATCAAGTCTATCACAGTTGATCAAAACATAATGTTGATGATACTGTGTTCAATGTTCTCCTGGTTCTGCTCATTTCACTCAGCATCAGTTCATGCAAGGCCTTCCAGGTTTCTCTGAACCCCTCCTGCTCAACATTTCTTACAGCACAATAGAATTCCATTACATTCATATACCACAACTTGTTCAGCCATTTCCCAATTGATGGGCAGCCCCACAATTTCCAGTTCCTTGCCCCTACAAAAAAGAGCAGCTATGAATATTTTTGTACATGTGGGTCCTCTTCCCTTTTTTATGATCTCTTTGGGAAAAAGACATAATAGTGGTATTGCTGGGTCAAAGGGTATGCACAGTTTTATAGCCCTTTGGGCATAATTCCAAATTGCTCTCCAGAATGGAGAGCAATAGTGATTTAGAGCATTTATTTTTCATATGGCAATAGATAGCTTTGATTTCTTCATCAGAAAACTACCTGTTCATATCCTTTGACCATTTCTCAATTGGGAAATGACTTGGATTCTTTTGTGGGGTAATGGGGGTTAAGTGACTTGCCCAGGGTCACACAGCTAGTAAGTGTCAAGTGTCTGAGGGTGGATTTGAACTCAGGTCCTCCTGAATCCAGGGCCGGTGCTTTATCCACTGCACCATCTAGCTGCCCCTGACTTGGATTATTATAAATTTGATTTAGTTCCCTATATATTTTAGAAATGAGGCCTTTATCAGAAGTACTGGCTATAAAAATTGTTTCCCAGCTTTCTGCCTCCCTTCTAATTTTGGATACATTGCTTCTGTTTGTACAAAAACTTTTTAATTTAATGTAATCAAAATCATCCATTTTGCATTTCATAATATTCTCTCTTGTTTGCTCATAAACTGCTCTCTTTTCCAAAGATCTGATAGGCAGACTATTCCTTCCTCTCCTAATTTACCTATGGTATCACCTTTTATGTCTAAATAATGTACTCATTTTGACATTATTTTAGTATAAGGTGTAAGATATTGGTCTATGCCTAATTTCTGCCATACTATCTTCCAGTTTTCCCAGCAGTTTTTGTCAAATACTGAGTTCCTATCCCAGAAGCTGGAGTCTTTGGGTTTATCAAACAATACATTGCTAATGTAATTTACTACTGTGTCTCCTCTGCCGAACCTATTCCATTGATCCTCCACTCTATTTCTTAGCCAGTACCAAATAGTTTTGATGACTGCTGCTTTACAGTAAAGCTCCAGATTTGGTACAGCTAACCCACCTGTGCATTTTTTTCATTATTTACCTTAATATTCTTGACCATTTGTTTTTCCAGATGAATTTTGTTATTATTTTTTCTAGCTCTATAAAATAATTTTTAGGTAGTCTGATTGGTATGGCACTGAATAAGTAAATTAATTTAGGCAGTATTGTCATTTTTACTATATTAGCTCTGCCTATCCATGAGCAATTGATATTTTCCCAATTATTTAGATCTGATTTTATTTGTGTGAAAAGTGTTTTGTAATTGTGTTCATAGAGTTCCTGGGATTGTCTTGGCAAGTAGATTCCCAAGTATTTTATATTGTCTACTGTTTCTTTAAATGGAGTTTCTCTTTCTATCTCTTGCTGCTGGTCTTGTTGGTCATGTATATGTATGCTGATGATTTATGTGGATTTATTTTATGTTCTGCTACTTTGCTAAAGTTGTTAATTGTTTCAAGTAATTTTTGAGTCAGTTCTCTAGGATTCTCTAAATATACCATCATATCATCTGCAAAGAGTGATAGTTTTGTTTCCTCCTTGCCTATTCTAATTCCTTTAATTCCTTTTTCTTCTCTGATTGCTAAAGGTAACATTTCTAGTACAATATTAAATAATAGGGGTGAATATTGACATCCCTGTTTCCCTCCTGATCTTATTGGGAAAGCCTCTAACTTATCTAACTTATCTCCATTACATGTAATGCTTGCTGATGGTTTTAGGTAGATACTGCTTATTATTTTAAGGAAAGCACCATCTATTGCTAAGCTCTCTAGTGTGTTTATTAGGAATGGGTGCTGTATTTTGTCAAAAGCTTTCTCTGTATCTATTGAGATAATCATATGATTTTGGTTGGTTTTCTTATTGATGTGGTTGATTGTGTTAATAGTTTTCCTAATGTTGAACCAACCCTGAATTCCTGGTATAAATCCCACCTGGTCATAGTGTATTATCCTGGTGATCACTTGCTGTCATCTCCTTGCTAATATCTTATTTAAGATTTTAGCATCAGTATTCACATTAGGGAAATTGGTCTATAATTTTCTTTCTCTGCTTTTGCTCTGCTGGCTTTAGAATCAAATTCATATTTGTGTCATAAAAGAAATTTGGTAGAACTCCTTCTTCACCTATTTTTCCAAATGATTTGTATAATATTGGAATTAATTGTTCTTTAAATGTTTGGTAGAATTCACTTGAAAACTCATCTGGCCCTGGAGATTTTTTTCTTAGGGAGTTCATTAATGGCATGTTCAATTTATTTTTCTCATATGGGATTATTTAAGGATTTTATTTCCTCTTCAGTTAACCTGGGCAGTTTGTAGTTTTGTAAATATTTATCCATTTCATTTAGATTGACAAATTTATTGGCATACAGTTGGGCAAAATAGTTTCTAATTATTGCTTTAATTAACACTTCATTGGTGGTGATATCACCCCTTGTACTTTTGATACTGGTAATTTGGTTTTCTACTATCTTTGTTTTTAATCAAATTAACCAATGGTTTATTTATTTTATTGGTTTTCTCATAAAACCAGCTCTTAGTTTTACTGATTAATTCTATAGTTTTCTTGGTTTAAATTTTATTAACTTCTCTGTTAATTTTCAGGATTTCTAATTTAGTATTTAATTGGGGATTTCTAATTTGTTATTTTTCTAGCTTTTTTAGTTGCATGCCCCATTCATTGATCTCCTTTTTCTCTTTTTTATTGATGTAAGCAGTTAGAGATATAAAATTTCCCCTAAGCACTGCTTTGGCAGCATCCCATAGATTTTGGTATGTTGTCTCATTATTGTCATTATCTTGGATGAAGTTATTGATTGTTTCTATGAGTTTGACCCACTCATTCTTTTTTTTTTTTTCAACAAACATTTATTTTTATTTTCCATTTACATGTAAGGGGAGTTTTCAACATGCATTTTCATAAGATTTAGAGTTCTAATATTTTCTCCCTCCCTCCCTCCCTTTCCTCCCCCCTCCACAAGATCGCAATCAGGTTATATATGTACAATCCACAAATGTTCTTTTTATCAGTTCTTTCTATAGGGATGCATAGTAAGCTTCCTCATTAGTTCCTTGGGATTGTCTTGGATCATTGCACTGCTGAGAGTAGTTAAGTCATTAACAATTACTCATTGAACAATACTACTGTCACTACGCACAATGTCCTCTCAGCTCTGCTCACTTCACTATACATTGATGTTCATTAGTCTTTCAAGGTTTTGGGGGGATCATCCTGTTTGTCATTTCCTATAGCACAAGTCCATTCCACTACAATCATATAGCACAGCTTTTCCCATCATTCCTCAATTGATGGACATTCCCTTGATTCTCAATTCTTAGCCTCTACCAAGAGTTGCTAAAAATATTTTTTGTACAATTTTCCCCCCTTTTCTCTTTTTCATGATTACTATTGTTAACTGTTTCCCTTCCATCCTATTCCCTTCCCCATGATATTTATTCTATTATCCATCTTCTTTCATCCTATCCCTCTTCAAAAGGGATTTGCTTCTGTCTTTCCCCTCCCCTACTCTGCCCTTCATTCTTTTGCCCCTCTCTCTTTATCCCTTTCCCCATCTATTTTCCTACAGGTTTAGAGAGATTACTCTACCCAATTGAGTGTGTACATTATTCCCTCCTAGAGCCAATTCTAATGAGATTGAGGTCTTGTGAGCCAATTTTGATGAGTGTTAGGCTCATTTACTGCCTAGATTAAATAGATTACTCCACCCAGTTGGGTGTGTCTATTAGTCCCTCCTTGAGGCAGGTCTGATGAGTTTAAGATCTTTGAGCCTTTTCTGATGAGTGTAAAATTCATTTACTGCCCTGCTCCTCTCCCAACTCTTCCCCAAATCCATAAGCCTTTTCCTGTTTCTTTCATGTAGGATTTCACCTCTGCCCTTCCCCCTCCCCCAATGAATTCTCTTCACCCCTCAATTTAACCCTAAAGATGTTATCATCTAGCTAAGTGACACAGTGGACAAATCATCATCCCTGGACCCAGGGATATCCAGGGGTATCCCAGCCACAACCTGGCCTCAGACACAAGACAGTCACCCACTGTATGACCCCAGGTATGTGTCCCCCAGCTCCAATTTTATTTTTTTTATGGTTCTCTAGGATCTTGTATCTGAAAGTCAAATTTGCCATTCAGTTCAAGTCTTTTCATCACAAATATCTGAAAGTCTTCTTTTTCATTAAAGTCCCATTTTTTCTGCTGAAAGATAATGCTGAGTTTTGCTGGGTAGGTGCTTCTTGGTTGTAATCCCATTTCCTTTGCCCTCTGGAATATCATATTCCATGCCCTCAGGTCCTTTAATGTAGAAGCTGCTAGATCTTGTGCTATTGTGACTGGGGCTCCACAGTACTTGAATTCTTTCTTTTTTGGCAGCTTGCAATATTTTCTCCTTGACCTGAGAGCTCTGGAATTTGGCTATAATATTCCTAGGAGTTTTCTTTTTGGGATCTCTTTCTGGAGGTGATCAGTGGATTCTTTCAATTTCTATTTTAGCTTCTTCTTCTAGAATTTCAGGGCAATTTTCCCTGAGAATATGTTGGAAGATGGTGTCTAAGCTCTTTCCTTGATCATGGTTTTCAGGTAGACCAATAGTTTTCAAATTATCTCTCCTGGACCTATTTTCCAGGTCGGCAGTTTTTCCCAGAAGATACTTCACATTGCCCTCTATTTTTTTATTCATTTGGATTTGCTTTATTGTATCTTGGTTTCTCATAAAGTCACTGACTTCCATTTGTTCAATCATAATTCTTAGTCAATTATTTTCATCAGAGAGCTTTTGTACCTCCTTTTCCATTTGACTTTTCAAGCTGTTGACTTTTTTCTCATGTCTTTCCTTCATCACCCTCATTTCTCTTTCCATTTTTTCCTCTACCTCTCTAATTATATCTTCAAAGTCCTTTTTGAGCACCTCTATGGCCTGAGACCAATTTCATATTTTTCTTGGAAGCTTTAGATATAGGGGCCCTGATGTTGACATCTTCCTCTGAGGGTTCCCCTTGGTCTTCCTTGTTACTGAAGAAACTTTCTGTGGTCCTCACCTTTTTCTGTTCGGCTCATCTTGCCTTTCTTTTACTAGACTTTTAGCTCCTTAAAGTGGGGCACTGTTTCCAGGCTGCAGTATCCCAAGCTTAAGAAGTCCTAGGTGGTATGATTTAAGGAGAATCAGGTTCTTCCCTCGCCCGGCCTGTTTCCTGGTCCTAGATGACCCCAGACCAACTTGCCAATCAACCAGCTTTGTGTGTTGTGGTTGTTAGCTCCGATGAGCCTGTGCCTCTTCCCCACCTGGGCCACTTCTACTCAAGCCTACCACCTGGTTCTCAGTAGGGGTGTAAAATCCAAGTTCTGCCTTAGCACCAGCATAGATCCCTGTAGTCTTCCCCCTGGCCAGGGCTCAGCCCACTCACCAAACTGTGAGCTTAGTTCCAGATGACACTGGTGCTTTACCTGATTAAGAGTTTCTGGGGGGGTCTCCTTCTCTGGTGAGGACTTCCTGAGACTGGATCTGTGTCAGGGTGACTGTGGGGTTGGGCCTGACTCCTGTATCATCACAGCAGCTCCATCCTTCTGACCTTCCAAGCCGTTCTTGGTTAGAAGATGATTTCAGCACATTCTTCTGTGAGTTTTGCTGCTCTGGGCATTTTCCTATGACCTTATTTGGATGTTTTTTGGAGCTATTGTGTCATGAGTTTGAGAGCACACTGCCTTTCCTCCGCCATCTTGGCTCCACCTGGGGAAGTCAATATCATTTCTAATTGACCCACTCATTCATTAGAATGAAATTATTTAGTTTCCAATTAATTTTCAGTCTACCTTTCCATGGCTCTTTATTACATGTAATTTTTATTGCATCATGATCTGAGAAGGATGCATTTACTATTTCTGCCTTTCTACATTTAACTATGAGGTTTTTGTGCCCTAATACATGGTCAATTTTTGATAATGTGCCATGTGCTGCTGAGAAAAAGGTATATTCCTTTCTACCCCCATTCAGTTTTCTCCAGACATCTATTATATCTAACTTTTCTAACATTCTATTCACCTCTTTCACTTCTTTCTTATTTATTTTGTGGCTAGATTTATCTGATTCTGAGAGAGGAAGATTCAGATCCCCCACTGCTATGGTTTTGCTGTCTATTTCCTCTTGTAACTCATTTAACTTCTCCTCTAAGAATATGGATGATATACTACTTGGCATATATATGTTTAGTACTGATATTTCTTCATTATCTATAGTACCTCTTAGCAAGATGTAGTTTCCTTCCTTATCTCTTTTTATGAGATCTATTTTTGCTTGCGCTTTGTCTGAGATAAGGATTGCTAACCCTGCTTTTATGACTTCAGCTGAAGCATAATATATTCTGCTCCAACCTTTTA
Source organism: Dromiciops gliroides (assembly GCF_019393635.1). NCBI lineage: Eukaryota > Metazoa > Chordata > Mammalia > Microbiotheria > Microbiotheriidae > Dromiciops > Dromiciops gliroides. Next base: position 544,582,661 of record NC_057861.1, on the reverse strand, counting down.
CCTTTACTCTCTGTCTATCTCTCTGCTTCAAATGTGTTTCTTGTAAACAACATATTGTAGGATTCTGGTTTTTAATCCACTCTGCTATTCATTTCCATTTTATGGCAGAGTTAATCCCATTTATATTCACAGTTATTATTACTACCTATTTCCCTCCATTCTATTTCCCCCCTTTCTACTTTACCCCCCTTCTTTTACCCTACTCCTCCTCACTTCTTACCTCAGCCTCCCCCAATGTGCCTTCCCTTTTATCAGCCCCCCTCCATTTTCTTTACCCTTTTCTCCCCTGCTTCTACCCTCCCTTCTATTAGCCCCCTTCTTCCCCTTTCCCTTTTACTTCCCTCAAAAATATGCTAAGTTTCTTTATCTAAATGAATGTATACTTTATTCCCTCTTTGAATCAAATCTGATGAGAGTAGGATTGAAACAATGTTCACTCCTCCCTTCTTTCCCTCTATTGTAATAGGGTTTTTGCACCTCTTCATATGATGTAATTCATCCCATTCCATCTCCCCTCCATTCTATTTACCCCCTTTGTACTTTTCCCCCCTTCTTTCACCCTGTTCCTCCTCACTGACGTTTTACTTCTTACCCCTGCCTCCCCCAATCTGCCCTCCCTTTTTATCACCCTCCCTCTCTTTTCTTTACCCTTTTCTCCCTTGCTTTTGTCCTCCATTTTATCAGTCCCCCCCTTTCCCTTCCCCTTTTGCTTCCCTAAAGAATGAGCTAAGTTTCTTTATCCTGATGAATGTATATGTTATTCCCTCTTTGCATCAAATCTAATGAGAGTAGGGTTGAAACAATGTTCACCCCTCCTTTCTTTCCCTCTATTGTAATAGGCTTTTTTTACACCTCTTCATATGATATAATTCACCCCATTCCACCTCCCCTTTCCTCTCCTCCCCATAGACTCCCTTTTTAACCCCTTAATTTTCTTTGTATCATCACATCAAAGACAATTTATATTTATACCCTCTGTGTAAACTCCTTCTCTCTGCCCAAATACATTTACAATTCTTAAGAGTTATGAGTATTATCTTCCCATGTAGGGATATAAGCAGTTTAACCTAATTGAGTAACTTTTTTTTTCCCTCTGTTTACCTTTTTAAACTTTTCTTGAGTCTTGTATGTTAAGATCAAATTTTCTATTCAGTTTTGGTCTTTTCATCAGGAAAGATTGAAAGTCCCCAGTGTTATTAAATGTCTCTTTCCCCCTGAAAGAGAATGCACATTTTTGCTGGGTAACAGATTCTTTGCTGCAATCCAAGCTCCTTTGCCTTCTGGAATATCATATTCCAAGCCTTGTGGTTCTTTAATGTTGAAGCTGCCAGGTCCTGAGCAATCCTGGACGTGGCTCCATGATATTTAAATTGCTTCTTTCTGGCTGCTTGGAGTATTTTCTCCTTCACCTGATAATTCTGGAATTTGGCTACAGTATTCCTTGGAGTTTTCCTTTTGGGGTCTCTTTCAGGAGGTGATCGGTGGGTTCTTTCAATGATGATTTTATCCTCTGATTCTATGATAGGCTGATAAGGCTGTTCTCCTTAATAATTTCCTGGAATATGGTGTCTAGATTCTTTTTCTGGTCATGGCTTTCAGGCAGTCCAGTGATTCTCAAATTGTCTCTCCTCGATCTGTTTTCCAGATCAGTTGTCTTTCCAATGAGTTATTTCACATTTTCTTCTATTTTTTTCATTCTTTTGATTCTCCTGGACTGATTCCTGGTGTCTCGTGGATTCCTTATCTTCCAACTGTCCAATTGTAATTTTTAAGGCATTGTTTTCTTCAGTGAGATTATGTACCTTTTTTTTCCATTTGGCCAGATGAATTTTTTAAGGCATTGTTTTCTTCAGTGAGATTATGCACCTTTTTTTCCATTTGGCCAGATGAATTTTTTAAGGCATTGTTTTCTTCAATGAGATTATGCACCATTTTTTCCATTTGGCCAAATGAATTTTTTAAGGCATTGTTTTCTTCAGTGAAATTATGCACTTTTTTCCCATTTGGCCAGATGAATTTTTTAAGGAATTGTTTTCTGCAGTCAATCTTTGTGCTTCCTTTTCCAAGCTGGTGATTCTTTTTTCATAGTTTTCTTGTTTTGCTTTCATTTCTCTCCCCATTTTTTCTTCTACCTCTCTCAATTGATTTTTAAAACCCTTTTTGAGCTCTTCCAGGAAGGCCTTTTGTTCTGGAGACCAATTCACCTTCCCTGGTGAGGCTTCACATTGTAGGCAATTTGAGGGTATTGTCCTCATCTGAGTTTGTGTTGGCTTCTTCCCTATTGATACAGAAGCTCTCAATGGAGAGGGCTCTTTTTTGCTTCTTACTCGTTATTGCAGCTTATTTATTTATTTTTTAAGTTGAGGTCTGCTCTGGGGGCACCAGGGTCCCTGTTTTGGGCTTCTTGTGCAGGGGTATAAGTACTGTGTGGCCCTACAGCTGGCAACTTACCCTCTCGGCTGGTGCAGGTAGGTTTTTCCACTGTCCTTCTTGGCCACCAGATTTTTTAGCAAGGTTCCAGGGGCCTCAGTTGTTCGGCTGTGGCCCACAGCTCCTGCTGATTTGCCCCAACCCCCTTGACTCTGGGCTGATGCCCTGCACTGGGCCTCCCTTTTGCCCGAGTCAGACTGACCTTTTCCTGAAGTCTTCTAAATTATCTCTGGTTGAAAAACTGTGTCTCTCTGTCTCTTTGCAGGTTCTGTAGTTTCAGAATCCATCCAGAGGCTTGATCTAATGTTCTTTTTGAGGGAACAGAAGGAGAGCTCAGGCAGCTTGCTGATTCCTCTCTACCATCTTGGCTCTGCCCTGCCCCTTAATTGATTTTTTAAATCCTTTTTGAGCTCTTCCAAGAAGGTTTTTTATTCTTGAGACCAATCCACCTTCCCTCTTGAGGCTTCACATGTAGGCAGTTTGAGAGTATTGTCCTCATCTGAGTTTATGTTTAGCTCTTCCCTGTTGATACAGAAGCTCTCAATGGTGAGAGCTCTTTTTTTGTTTCTTGCTCATATTGCAACTTATTATTATTGTTTTTAAGGCTGAGGTCTACTCCTCATGCTACCAGGCTTTCTTGTGTTGGGAGATAGGGACTGTGTCGCTGGCTTTCTGCTCTGAGGCCTCTGTGGCTGGTGGATTTCTCCCCGCCCTGGGCTTGCTTCTGGTGTGCTGGGATAGATAGGCCTGGTTGAACCTGTCCTGTGGATGGTCCATAGCTGGCAGCCTGCCCTCTCAGCTGGTGCTGGTGGATCTCACCACTGTCCCACTATGCCACTAGCCTGCTGAGCCACGATCAAGGGGCCTCAGTTGCTTCTCGCTGACTTGCCCCGGCCCCCTCCATACTGTGCTCACCTCAGCGTTCCTCCCCTTCCCTAGTGAGATTGGAAGATTGTGATCCTCTTTCTTTTTGTAGGTTCTGTAGTTTCAGAATCTGTTTAGAGGCTTGATTTAATGTTGTTTTTAAGGGAAATTTGGGAGAGCTCTCACAGCTTACTTACTGGCTTCTCTCTACCATCTTAGCTCCGCCCCTGATTTTCCTTACTTTTTTGGTGCTGCCTGCCTTCTGACAGTTGTTCTCTAATAATGATAAAGATACTTAAGAGCTTCCCATTGAGTCTAGGGGCTCAGAATTTTAAGTAACTCATAAGCAAGAATAGTTCTGATGTTCTTTTCTCAGTGAAATTTCTTATGCATTACAGAGCTGGAGTTCAATTTGGATAGTTAATAGAGTGGAATTTCTTGGAATGGAACTTTTGGAGCATTGATAACAGTGTATAATGATACAACTTCACATATAGAGTTCCTTCACCACTCTTTACTAAGACCAGTTGAATAGGGGCTGCCAAATCCCCATCTTTTATCTGAACTTTGTGGCAACCTAATTTAGCAGAGTCTATACTGTATTGGTCAGATGATTTGGTCTAATCTCTCTTTAGTCCCTCCTGTCTTTTGTGCTCCACAAAAGGTAAGTTAATTGCCTATGGTCACATAGCTAGTAAGTGTTAGAAGTAGGAGTCAATTTTTTCCTGATTGCAAGGCAGCACTTTTTCCACTACAGTATATTCTTGCTTAGGAGCCTTCATGCTGACATATTTTTCCCAACTTCTAACTCTCTGGATTTATTTCACTGGTAGGTTTAAAAATGCTTGTCATACCTCATAGCCAGATGATAAGATAACCATTTTTTATGCTACCATAAGTGATTACTGTTTCAGTAACTACATCATTTTCTCACTCAATTAAACATCATGGAGCATGTGTGGATCAAATGAAAATAGTTCACCATTTAAAATACTGCCCAAACTCATGGAGGTATCAGATTTCTTCACAAGGTACATCTTAAAACTTGAGTGAGGGAGTTTACATTATGTTCCTGTATAGTACTTATTAAAGTTATTCACTTTTATGGGAACCCATTATGCCCAGTATAAATTTTTATGTGTACTTTTTGTTGTTTGCCCTAAAACTTTGCCCATCATAAAATGATGGGTAGTATCTTAGAGGTTGTTGGAGGAAAATACTGAGTAGATAAGAGAGAAACCCAGAGAGTAGATTGCTGAGAAATAAAAGCAGGATTAAACTGAAGTTTGTTATTCTTTGGTAAGCCTGAGAAGCCTCTCTTCTTGTAATAATTGTTGCTTAATAGAGATTTGTTGAATTGAGTTATGAAGTGGATTAAAGAGCCATATATATATATGAGAGGAAGAGTTATCAGATATTATTTCATTTATATAGACAGTGCAGCATAGTAAATAGAGTAAGCCTCTGAATCAAGAAGATATAGGCTCATTTTCTGCATTTGCCTCTTACTGGCTCTGTGATCTCAGTCAACTCTCTAAGACTGTTGGTTACAGTAGAGAAGATGCCAGTATATATTACCAGAGGAAATTCCTCATCTTGAATTTTCTACGCTATGAAATCATAGAAATAGTATAAAAATACATCTAATTCAGTTTAAATCTTTTTCTCTTTCCACAGTTACTGGCTTTTCTTCAGAGTACATTTTTGAAGAGTACATTATATACAATAGTAACTCTTCTAATGTGCTGGCTGCCATAGTTTTTAATCTTGAACGCCAGGATGACAAAGATACCCTACCCCTTCAGGTAAGAAAGTCTTAATATATTTTAATTGTACTTTCTTATTCTGGATATTTAATAAAGTCTAGTAACCCACAGATCTAAAAAGTCCTAAGTTATAAGATCAACTGGCATGTAATATCGGGGTAGTGGGTATAACAAAGATCGAGTCAAAAATGAATTTATTTTGGAGGAAACAGATTTCCTTAGCTTTTTTTCTGAAGAGGAATTATTTATATTTTCCTGAAGTTTTACTATTAATTATGCACTCCCTGCACATATTTTTTTCATTGATTCCTTTGATAGTCTTGACCTTTTGTTCCTCCAGATTAATTTTGTTATTATTTGAATTTTGTTATTATTTATATTAAAGTTGTTATTATTTTTTCTAACTCTTTAATGTAATTCTTTGGTAGTTTGATTAGAATAGCATTAAATAAGTAAATTAGTTTATGTAGTATCATTCCTTTTATATGGGTTTGACCACAAGCAATTCATATCTGTCTTTATTTTTGTGAAGAGTGTTTCTGTGTGTATCTTGGCAGATAGACTCCTAAGTACTTTCCACTGTCTGCAGTTATTTCAAATAGAATTTCTTTTTCTATATTTTCCTGATGGTTTTTGTTGGTAATATATAGAAATGCTTATGATTTGTGTATGTTTATTTTATTTCTTACAACTTTCCTAATGTTATAGTTTTTAGTTGACTCTAGGATTTGATAAGTATATCATCATATGATCTGCAAAACGTAATAGTTTTCTTTCCTCATTGTGTATGCATTTCTAGTACTATATTGAATAATAATATTGATGATGGACATTGTTGTTTTAGTCCTGATCTTATTGAAAAGGCTTTTACTTTATCCCCATTAGAAAGAATACTTGTTCTTGGTTTTAGATTGATACTATATATACTATATGTATTTTTATACATCCCTGTATCCCTGTGGTTTCTTGTGTTGTTATGGGAACAGTTGTACAGCTTTTTGAGTATCCATTGAAATAATCATATTATTTTTGGTCATTTTTGTTATTGATAAGGTCAGTTATGGTTATAATTTTCTTAACACTGAACCAGCCCTGCATTTGAGGTATAAATCCTACCTAGTCTTAATATATGAGCTTTGTGACATGTTGTTGAAATCTACATACTAGTATTTTATTTAAAATTTTTACATCAATATTCATTAGGGTAATTGGTTTATACTTTTCTTTCTGTGTTTTTCATCTCTCTAATTTAGATATCAAAACTATATTTGTGTCATAAAAGGAATTTGGTAGGACTCCTTCTTTACCTATTTTTCCAAACAGTTTAAGTACTATTAGAACTAATTGTTCTTTAAAGGTTTGGTTAGTCCTGGGTTTTTTCCCCCTTAGGGAGTTCATTTATTGCTTGTTCAGTAATTTTCCCCAAGGTATGGTTATTTAAGTATTCTATTTTCTCTTCTGTTTGACATGGACAATTCATATTTTTATAAATAGTCACTATTTCACTTAGATTATCAGTTTTATTTGCATATCATTGGAAAAAATGGCTCCTAAGAATTGTTTTAATTTTATCTTCATTGGTTTTGTATTAACCCTTTTCATTTTTTATTGTAATTTGGTTTTCTTTCATTTTAAAATTCAAATTAGCTAATACTTTACTTTTTTATTATTTTCTTCATAAGACTACTTCCTAGTTTTATTTATTAGTTTACTGGGTTTTCTTAATTTCAATTTTATTAATCTTTCCTTTGATTTTTCAAAATTGCAGGGATTTAATTTTTTTCTTTATCTAGTTTTTTTTTTCTTGCATGCCTTATCTGTTCATCTGCTTATTCACTCTTATCAATGTAAGTATTTAGAGATGTAAATTTTCTTCTTCTGATTATTGCTTTGGCTACATCCCATTAATTTTAGTATGTTATCTCATTGTTGTCATTTTCTTTAATCAAATTATCAATTATTTCTATAATCTGTTCTTTGAACCACCAGTTCTTTAGGATTAAATCATTCTCCAGTTAATTGTTAATCCTTTCTTCGAATATCCTTTATTGATTGCAAGTTTTTGTTGTATGTGTTCAGCAAAAGTATGTTTAACATTTCTGCTTTCTGCAGTTGTTTGAGAGATTATGTCCCAATACAAGTTTAAATTTTGTAAATGTGCATATTCCTTTCTATTACCATTCATTGGTTTTTCAGAGCTATCATAGCTACCTTTTCTAAAATTGTATCCATGTCCTTAATCTTTCTTTTGTTGTTAGATTTTTTTCTTGTATTATCACAGTTTTCCACATTATTTCTTTTCTTCCCACCACTCCCTATAGCAGTTTTTTAAAAGGTGGAAAAAATCAGTAATAATCATCAGTACATTAAAAAAGATTGGGGGGCAGTTAGGTGGCGCAGTGGATAGAGCACTGGCCCTGAATTCAGGAGGACCTAAATTCAAATCCGGCCTCAGACATTTAACACTTACTAGCTGTGTGTGTGACCCTAGGCAAGTCACTTAACCCCAATTGCCTCACCAAAATAAATAAATAAATAAAATTTAAAAAACAAAAACAAAAAAACCCAAAAAGATTGAAAATATGGGCAGTGTTCTACACTCATGGAACTCCCACCTCTGAAAAGGGATGGTGGGGCATGTATTTTTATATCTTTTTTTTTTTTTTTTAGTGAGGCAATTGGGGTTAAGTGACTTGCCCAGGGTCACACGGCTAGTAAGTGTTAAGTGTCTGAGGCCAGATTTGAACTCAGGTACTCCTGAATCCAGGGCCGGTGCTTTATCCACTGCGCCACCTAGCCGCCCCTATATCCTTTTTTGAAGTCAGTCTTTGTGATTTTACATTATTTTGTAATTGTAGTTTATCCCTTTACATTGTTATAATTATCAAATATATTTGATATCATGGCTCTACTTACATTAATCTGCATTGATTCATGTAAATATTTTAATGCCTCTCTGTACTCTACATATTATCTTTTCTAATGGAACAATAATATTCCATTCATTACCACATTTTGTTTAGTCATTTCTGAGTTGCCGGAAATTAATTTTGCATCTAGTTCTTTGCTGTTGCAGAAAGTGCCCATATAAAATATTTTGGTATACATGATGACTTTATTGTGAATAGTTTTTTTGGGATATAATTTTAAGAGTGCAGCCTCTATGTCAAAATTTATGTACATTTTAGTCCCTTCATTTTCATAATACTTAATGCTTCCAAAATGGATTTTCTTAATTCACAGCTCTATTAAGAATATCCTAATGTACCTATGGGAGAAGATCCACAGCTCCTCTAACATTGATTATTTGCATATTTGTCATCTTTACCAAATTTCTGGGTATGATGTGAAAGCTCACAGGGGTATTCTGGAGCTAACTTATACTGCCTTGCAAGACCTTGATTTATTATTTTGTTGATTGTCTAGACTTAATAAAGTAATGGACAAAATGGTAAATAAAGCAGATTCAATTTAAAAGTGTGTCATATATTTTTTTTTCAGAGAGCCAGTCATTAAATATTTTCCAGCATAGCAATGAACTTCAGGTTTATTTTGATTTGCATTTCATTTCTAAATTCTCTCCCTCTCCCTCCAAACTTAGTTCCCCTCCAAACAACTTTACAATAATGCCTCTGGAATGCCAGAGTCAACAAAACATTGCAGTAAAACATTTTTCCAAGGCAAAAGAATTTAGGAAGTTGGCAGGAGAGGTCTGTAACACAGTGGGAAAGGACTCCCCTGGAAGGAACAGAGAAGCCACACCAATAATGGGTCCTTGAGGGGGCTGAGACTGTGGCAACATTATAGTGGCAGTAGCAGCTTCAGAAGCTCTCAAGCCAAGAACTGGGAAGGGGTTCAGACTTGTCAGAAAGAGACTACGGGGGACCTTTTGCTAGCAGTGAGTGAAACTGGTACTTACTGGAAACTCTTTTTCCCATATGCAGCTCTGGGAAACTGTTCCAGGATGCAGAAGAGCACTTGTGATTAGTTACAAGGGAGCAAGAACCTTGGTCACAGTTCCAAGGCAGAAAGGAATATTAGTAATTGTGGTTACAGGAGAACAGATAATCTGGTCACAGTTCCAGGGCCAAGAGGAGCAATTAGTACTTCCAGCTACAGAGGGGCCCTGCCTTGGTAAAGATAAGAGTGCATACAGGAAGAGTAGTGATCATTCCTTTCCCCAATTCACATCATGTTAGAGGCACTGAAAATTTAGCAAATCCCAAGAACCAACTCTGAATAATAGCATGATAAAACCTAAAGATGAGGACACTGCCTCCTTACCCAGGTGAGCAAAGCCCAACTTTAAAATAAAGTTCACAGTTGTGAGAAAATAATGGGATTGTGAGAAAATAATGGCAGACAACCAGGGGTCCCACCTGAAGATTGATTTGGAATTGAATGAATTGAGTGAGATTATATATGTACAATCACATTAAACTTATTTCTGCATTTCTCATGTTGTGAAAGAAGAATCAGAACAAAAGGGGAAAAGCTCAAAAAAGAAAAAAAAAAGTAAAAACAGTATGGTTCAATCTGCATCCTGATTCCACAGTTCTTTTTTCTGAAGGTGGAGAATATTTTCCATTATGAGTCCTTTGGAATTGTCTTGGATCATTGTATTGCTGAGAAGAGCTAAGTCTATCACAGTTGATCATCACACAATGTTGCTGTTACTGTGTATAATGTTCTCCTGGTTCTGCTCCTCTCACTCAGCATCAGTTCATTGAAGTCCTTCCAGGTTTTTCTGAAATCTGCCTGCTCATCATTTCTTATAGAAAAATAGTATTCCAATATATTTACATACTACAGCTTGTTCAGCCATTCCCCAATTGATAGGCATTCCCTTGATTTCCATTTCTTTGCCACCACAAAGAGCTGCTAGAAATATTTTTGTACATTTGGGTACTTTTCCCTTTTTTATTATCTCTTTATGATACAGACTTAGTAGTGGTATAACTGGATCAAAGGGTATGCACAATCCCATAGCCCTTTGGGCATAGTTCCAAATTGCTCTCCAGAATGGTTAGATCAGCTCACAACTCCACCAGCAATACATTAGTGTTCCAATTTTTCCATAGTTTCTCCAACATTTATTATTTCCTTTTGTCATATTAGCCAATCTGATAGGTGTGAGATAGTACATCAGAGTTGTTTTAATTTGCATTCCTCTAATAAATAGTGATTTAGAGCATTTTTTCATATGGCAATAGATAGCTTTGATTTCTTTATCTGAAAACTTTCTGTTCATATCCTTTGACCATTTCTCAATTGGGGAATGACTTGCATTCTTATAAATTTGATTTAGTTCCTGATATATTTTATACTGGATATAAAAACTGTTTCCCAGCTTTTTGTTTCCCTTCTAATTTTGACTGCATTGCTTCTGTTTGTACAAAACCCTTTTAACATAATGTAATCAAAATAATCCATTTTGCATTTCTTAATATTCTCTTCTCTTGTTTGGACATAAATTCTCCTTCCCATAGAGCTGAAAGGTAAACTATTCCTTCCTTTCCTCATTTACCTATGGTATCACCCTTTATGTCTAAATCACATACCCATTTTGACCTTATTTTGGTATATGGGGTAAGCTGTTGGTCTATGCTTAGTTTCTGCCATACTATCTTCTAGCTTTCACAGCAGTTTTTGTTAAATACTGGGTTCTTATCCCAGAGGCTAGAGTTTTGGGGTTTATCAAACAGTAGATTACTATAGTCATATACTGCTGTGTCTCCTGTGCCTAACCTATTCCATTGATCCACCACTCTATTTCTTAGCCAATACCAAATAGTTTTGATGACTGCCACTTTATAGTGTAACTTTAGATTTGGTATGGCTATCCCACCTTCCTGTGCATTTTTTTCATTTGTTAGGAGGTCTCTTCAGAAATAAAAAGTATTATAGCTGAGGATAAGGTCCACATCCCATATGCTACAGTCAGATATGTCTTTGGTTGGTTACTGAATGTCAAGCTAGGTCATGCAAAGGATTTTTGATATGTTAGCCAACAAATTCAGTCCCTATACAGTTGTTCTGGTTACCTGGATAATTGGGACTCTCAAGTAAATCAAGGAACCCATTTTCACAGGATCAAGGTATAATAAAAATCATATATGTCCATAATGTTTAGTGAAGCTGAAATAATGATTACAGAAGCAAAAATGCTACGAATAAGAAATTGAATCATTGTAAACCATCATGGATTTCTTAGGAATCAATTTCTCACAGCCAAATAGCAATTTTGACACCGGTGGTTAGGAGAGCTTATGATATAGTACAATCCATTTCATGGACTCAGGTGCTTATTCTAAAACTGTAACTTCAATATATAGGAATGGGGACTAAAGAAATTTTATCACAGATATTCTACTTTAGTGGAACTAATATGGGAGGGGATGCCCCCAAATCATCAGGCTTAATCTTATAATAATTTATATAATAATTCACCTCTTGGCCTTTGAGACCAACCATGACTGATACATTGATAAACTCTATCAGGAGCAGTCCTTTTCTGTAAGTAGGTCTTATAGAAATAGTGGTGCATGGGGAAGGAAGGAAAGAGAAAGGTGAACATTAAGTTTCCTTCCTAGCAACCCATTCCCAATGTCCATTTTTATAAGCACATCATATCTTAGGGCAAAACAAATCTAAATATACTTTATTACACCCTCTCAAATTTAGTTTTAGTAATGAATTTGTGTGGTGAACTATAGAACATCAAATTAGAAACCCATAATTCATGGGGCTTAACATGGAAAATAATACCCATCTCTTAAAATGATCAGACAGATATTTTAAATTTTTCATTACAATTATCAATTTAATTTTATATGTTCAATCCCTATTCTAATTTGGATACTTTACTAGCACTATTCAATTTCTAATTCCTCTCTTAGTAGGATGAAATGCATCATAAATAGATCACTATGAGCATTCTTTCTAAGTAGATGCCTTCCATCTCTAGGGTCAGTGGTTACCAAATGGACTTAATTAAAAGATGCTGGGGGCAGCTAGGTGGCACAGTGGATAAAACACCAGTCTTGGATTCAGGAGGACCTGAGTTCAAATCCGGACTCAGACACTTGACACTTACTAGCTGTGTGACCTTGGGCAAGTCACTTAGCCCTCATTACCCCACAAAAATAAAAAGATGCTTATGTAACTTTAAAGCTTTAATATTTTATTCATTATTTGATTTGAAGCTTTAAAAAGATGCTTAAATTTTAATAGGCAACAAAAGACTAAAGTATATTCAGTTTCTTTTCTTTGAAACAAAACAGAAAACTGTTTTTGACTTTTAACAATTAAATATTAGTGTTATGTTTGCCTTATAAGCTTTCACCGTTGTCTAATTATTCTCATATTGTGAGATATTTGAAGGAAGCCTTTTAATAATATACCTGCATATATTTACTAGCAGGTAGATAGCAAGTTTAGGAACCTGTATCATTTTCTTAACTCGGATGTTAAAATATTTATTTCAACAACAAATACTTTACAGGTAACCTGTCTTGATTACAAAAATCTGCTATGAAAGGAAAAAGGAGGCATGAAGTTGTAACAGGGGAAATACTCCCCTAGTTAAGTTTATGTCTTTGTGAGAGTCCTGTCCATCAGCCAGTCATGTCATTAGTGGGATATTACAGCAAGGCTCAGAATTAGCCAGGTGGGAAAATATCCTTTTCAAAAAGGAAATGGTATATAAGGGAAACTATATCAAGAGGATCTTACCTTACTCATGCTAAGGTATTCCCATCAAATTTTTCCAGGTACAAACATCTACATGTAGCAATTCTCAAGTCTTGGGCATTTGCCCCCAAATGATGAATTATTGGCTTAATGATACTAAAGACTATCAAACACAGAACAGTATCACAGTCCCATGAGATTTTACTTCAAATAACAATTTATTAATCATGGCTTGGGCCTAGACTACAATTGTTCTTCACAAGTTGCAGTAGCTATTAAAAATAAGCATGGGGGCAGCTAGGTGGCACAGTGGATAAAGCACTAGCCCTGGATTCAGGAGGACCTGAGTTCAAATTTGGCCTCAGACACTTGACACTTAATAGCTGTGTGACTCTGGACAAGTCACTTAACCCTCATTGTCCCACCCACCCAAAATAAGTGAATGCAAAAAGTAAGTCTTACCTTTTTACCTATGAGAGACAGTGGATAAAACACTGGCCCTGAAGTTGGTAGGACCTGAGTTCAAATCTCATCTTAAATATGTTTACTAGCTGACCCTGGACAAATCACTTAAACCTAATTGCCTGAAACATCTGGAGCCATCTCCAGTAGTCCTGATTACATATCTGCCACTGGACTCAGATGGCTCTGGAGGCGAAGATGAGGCTGGTAACTTTGCACAGCCCTTCCTCACTTAAATCCAATTCAGTTCAAGTCATGACATCTGTCATTGTCCTCTTTGAGAATGAAGGACAGACAATAACAACATTTGTCAGTTAAATTGGTCTGACCAACGTAAGACTTTATTTATAAAAAATGTCATTTCAATTTCACACTGTAATAGCTTTCTATAACTTTATTAGATGATAGTGGTTATGGTAAACATACTTACTTCAACATTTATCTTAATTGAAAAGGCCTTTTAGCATTTCTCCTTTACAGATAATGATACTAACTTAGTTTTAGTTTGATGTTATTTCCTTTATAAAGGAAAAGCCTATTTATTTTTGTCCTTTCTAGTATTTTAAACATAGATTAGTATTGTATTTTGTCAAAATGTATTTCTGCTTCAATTTATGTAATCATAGATTCTTCTCTGTTATGTTTATAATTTCTCTGATCTTGAATAATTCCTGGTACAATTCCAACTTGATAATAGGGAATCATATTTTGAATATATTAGTGTGTCTTTTTTGCTAATATTTTATTCAATTTTCATTAGAGAGGTTGGTCTAGAGTTTTCTTTCTATGATTTCTCTTCCTGTTTTTAGTGTAAGTACCATATTTCTCTCATAGAAGGATGACTCCCTTCTCTCTTTTTGTAAGCAATTTTTGTAATATTGGAGTTTGTTGTTGTTGTTTTACTACTTTCTGGAATTCACTTGTAAATCAATATGACTCTGGAGAGTTTTCCTTGGAAGTTTCTTAATGCCTTGTTTTGATGCCAAAATGGTGGAGAAAAAGTTGGAAGTTGCCTGAGTTTTCCCCAATTCCCCCCAAAATAACTTTAAATCAAGCCTCAATAGACAGAAACAAAGCACTGTCAAGGAGGCAAGGGGTGAAAGGAGGGAGAGGACAAACAGAAAGAGAAATAGGATGGAGGGAAACACTGTAAATGTGAATGGGATGATGTCTCCCATAAAACATAAGCAGATAATAGAGTGGATCAAAAACCAGAATCTTCCTCATTTCTCAAACATATAGAGAACTGAGTCAAATTTATAAGTATACAAACCATTCCCCAATTGATAAATGATCAAAGGATACGAACAGGCAATTTTCATGTGAAGAAATCAAAGCTATCTATAGGCATATGAAGAAGTGCTCTAAATCACTTTTGATAAGAGAAATGTAAATTAAAACAACTCCGAGTTACCACCTCACACCTATCAGATTAGTTAATATGACAGAAAAGGAAAATGATAAGTGTTGGAGAGGATATGAGAAAATTGGGACACTAATGCACTGTTAGTTGTAGGGGCCAAATTTAATATGGGGAGAGTTAATTGGGTGGCTTGCCATATTATTGGGGTTCAGAAAATAATGAGGGACCTCTAGGTCCAAAGCTTCCTCCCCTCTGAACTACCTTTTTTAGTTATTTCTCCCAGGCCAATAAGAAAGGAGCTTAACAGCCTCTTTTTCACAAATGAATCAGGTTTTATTAAAAGACAAGGACAAGGGAATAGAGAAAGAGTAAAATGGATAATCTCTCTGACTCTAGCAAAGGCTGTCTCAAAACTCAAACTCCCTTTCAGCTCAGCCAATTCAAAGAGCTGGATTTTATTAACTCACCACCAGGGGTCTGTAATTTCTATGGGAGTCAGTAGCCAGTCTCTGGTCTGCTCTGAATGTTCCTCAAAGGCCAGAGAGAGAGAGAGAGCCACTTCCTGTTAGGGGTCCCTTTTTCTACTTTTTCTCCCTCACCCAAAGGGGAGGTCCTTCAAGTTATGTGGCTGAGACTTGTTCCCTGTTGATGATGCAGTCCACAGCCTCTGAGGACACTCCTTCTCAGGGTTGGCCAAGTTTAGACTAGGTTTAATAGGGCCAGCCAGGTGTGGCTAAAATCTAATCATCTTTAAGTGGGTACTTAGTAGTTTCTCATTCACAGCCAATTCAAACACTATTAAATCAATCAAGTTGGACCCCTAGGCGTCTGCCAAATTCCATTATTTTACCACATAGTGGAGTTATGAACTGATCCAACCGTTCTGGAGAGCAGTTTGGAACTATTTCCAAAGGGCAACCAAACTCTGTATACCCTTTGATTCATCAATACCACCACTAGGTCTATCCCAAAGAGATAATAAAAAGTGGAAAAGGACCTATATGTGCAAAAATATTTCTAGTAGCCCTTTTTGTGGTGGCAAAATATTGAGGAGATTGAGGGGATGCCCATCAATTAAGGAATGGTTGAACAAATTGTGATATATGAATGTAATGGAGTACCATTGTGCAATAAGGAATGATGAGCAGGCAGATTTCAGAAAAACCTGCAAAGACTGATGCAAAGTGAAATGATCAGAAGCAGAAACATAATGTACACAGTATCAGCAGCATTGTTTGATGATCAACAACGAATGACTCAGCTCTTCTCAGCAGCACAGTGATCCAAGAAAAATACAAAGGATTCACAAAGGAAAATTCTATCCACATCCAGATAAAGAACCAATGGACTCTGCAGACTGAAACATACTTTTTTCATTCAATTTATTCTTCTTAGTGTTTTTTCCTTTTGACGTGTTTCTTTTACAACTGTGACTAATATAAAATATGTTTTACAGGATAGTAAAAATGAATGCTAAGTATAGTCTTGACATGTAATTGGGGGAAAAATAAAATACTATTAAGTTGTAGAAAAAAATTAAAATGAATTACTGGCCAAAAGATTACTATGATCAGATGGGATTTATACCAGGAATACAGGGCTGGTTTGATATTAGGAAAACTATCAGCATAATTTACTGTATCAATAATAAAGCCAACAGAAACCATATGATTAACCCAATAGATGCATAAAAGCTTTTGACATAATACAGAATCCATTCCTATCAAAAACACTAGAAAGCATAGGAATAAATGATGCTTTCCTTTAAATGATAAGTAGTATATATCTAAAAAACATCAGCAATGGAAAGAGAAATGATAGTGATGCAGGAGGGTCATGAAAAAAAAGTCAACAGCTTGAAAAGCCAAATTGGCCAAATGGAAAAGGAGGTACATAAACTCTCTGAAGAAAATCATTGCCTAAGAATTAGGATTGAACAAATGGAAGCTAGTGACTTTATGAGAAACCAAGATACAGTAAAGCAAATCCAAATGAATAAAAAAAGAGGGCAATATGAAATATGTTCTTGGAAAAACTGCTGACCTGGAAAATAGATCCAGGAGAGATAATTTGAAAATTATTGATCTACCTGAAAACCATGATCAAGGAAAAAGTTTAGACATCATCCTCCAGGAAATTGTCAGAGAAAATTGCCCTGATATTCTAGAAGCAGAAGGTAAAATACAAATTGAAAGAATCCACTGATGACCTCCTGAAAGAGATCCCAAAAGGAAAACTTCCAGGAATATTAGAGCCAAATTCTAGAGCTCCAAGGTCAAGGAGAAAATATTGCAAGCAGCTAGAAAAAAGAAATTCAAATACTGTGGAGCTACAGTCAGGATAACCAAAGATCTAGCAGCTTCTACATTAAAGGGTCAGAGGGCATGGAATATCATATTACAGAGGGCAAAGGAACTGGGATTACAACCAAAAATTCCTTACCCTGCAAAACTGAGTATAATGTTTCAGGGGGGAAATGGGATTTCAATGAAAAAGAGGACTTTCAGGCATTTGTGATGAAAAGACCTGAGCTGAATAGAAAATTTGACTTTCAAATACAAGACCCTAGAGAAACATAAAAAGGTAAACAGGAAAAAGAAATCATGAGGGATATTAAAAGGTTAAACTCTTGGGACAGCTAGGTGGTGCAGTGGATAGAGCACCGGCCCTGGATTCAGGAGGACTTGAGTTCAAATCCAGCCTGAGACACTTGACACTAACTGTGTGACCCTGGGCAAATCACTTAACCCTAATTGCTTCACCAAAAAAAAAAAAAAAAGGTTAAACTCTTTACATTCATACATGGGAAGATAATACTTCCAACTCATAAGAACTTTCTCAGTATTAGGGCAGCTGAAAGGAACTTAAATAGACAGAGGGCACAGGTGTCATTTGAAGATGAAGGGCTAATATCTGTAAAGCATTTAATTTTTGTTTATCCTTTTTTGTGGGGCAGGCAGGGTGGGGTGGCTTATGTCTAGGGTCAGATTTGGGCTTGAGGCCCCCTGGGTCCAGGGCTGGTGCTTTGTCCACTATGTTACCTAGCTGACCCATGATGACATCTTTAAAATAAAGTTAAGGGGTAAGAGGAATGCACTGGAAGAAAGGGAAAGGGAGACGTGAACTGGGGAAAAGTAGCTCACGTAAAAGAAACAAGGAAAAGCTTATGGAGTGGAGGGGAAGATGGGGAAGGAGTGGGGGAGTGAATGAGCCTTACTCTCATCCAAATTGGCTCAAAGAAGGAATAACATACACACTCAAGTGTATATAGTAACATATTTTACCCTGAGGGAAAGTGGGAGGGCAAGGGGATAAGAGGGGAGAGGTGAAGGAAGGAAGGGCAGATTGGGGGAGGGGGCAGTAAAAAGCAAAACACTTTTGAGGAGGGATAGAGTGAAAGAAGACAGAAAATAGACTACATTTCAAGGAGAGGGAATAGGATAGGATGCAATATAATTAGCAATAGTAATTGTGAGAGAAATTATGAACAGGATGCTGTCAGAAGGACATATGAAAAAAGCAAACCATTAACAGAGAAACAATTGGTGGTATCTGAATACAAATTGAAGTATAATTTTATTTGTTAGTTCCTCTTTATAAAGTTATTTTGTTTGTTTTCTTTCACCACCTGACTAATGTGATGATGTTTTGCATGAGTGCACATGTATGACATATTGAATTGCTTGATTTCTTAGGGAAGGATGAGGAGGGAGGGAGGAAGAAAATTTGGAACACAAAGTTTTAAAAATCAATGTGAAAAGGGGCAGCTAGGTGGCGCAGTGGATAATGCACCAGCCCTGGATTCGGGAAGAGCCGAGTTCAAATCTGGCTTCAGACACTTGACACTTACTAGCTGTGTGACCCTGGGCAAGTCACTTAACCCCCATTGCCCCACCAAAAAATAATTAATGTGAAAAAATTTGGTTTTTTAACATGTAACTTGGGGAGAATTCTAAATAAATAAGTAAATATTTTTAAAAGAAAAAAAATTAAAACCATCAACAAGCTTTATCTGTAATGGGGATAAGCTAGATGCCTTTCAGTAAGATCAAGGATAAAGCAAGGATGCCTGTTATCACCAGTATTATTCAATATTGTACTAGAAATATTACCTATAGCAGTAAGAGCAGTAAATTGAAGGAATTAGAAGAGGCGATGAGGAAACAAAATTATTACTCTTTGAAAATGACATGATGAGTGTACTTAGAGAATCCTAGAGAATCAACTAAAATCTAGTTGAAATAATTACCAACTTAACAAAGTTACGAGATATAAAATAAACCCATAAAATCATCAGAATTTCTATATATTACCAAGGTAGCTCAGCAGTAGGAGATAGAGAAATTCCAATTAAAATAATTGTAAACAATATAAAATATTTGGGATTTTACCTGCCAATAGAAACCCATGAACCATATGAACACAGTGCAAAACACTTTTCACACAAACTCAGATATAAACAATGAGGAAAAATATCAATTGCTCATGGCTTGGCCGAGCATGTTTAATAAAAATGACAATTCCACCTAAATGAATTTACTTACTCAATGCTATACCAATCAAATTACCAAAAATTCTTTATAAAAGTAGAAAAAATAATAAAATTTATCTGGAGGAATAAAAGGTCAAGAATATCAATGGAATCAATGAAGAAGAAAATGTAAAGGAAGGTGGCCTAGCTGTACCAGATCTCAAATTGTATTATAAATCAGCTTTCATCAAAACTATCTGATACTAGCTAGGAAATAGAGTGTTGGTTGGGTAGAATGGTTTAGGTACATAATCCAAAGTAGTAAATGAGCATAGACTTCTAGTGTTTGATAAGCCCAACGATCCCAGATTCTGGGATAGGTGCTCATTATTTGACAAAAACTGCTGGGAAAACTGCAAAGCAGTATGGCAGATTATAGGTAGAGACCAATATCTTAAACCATATGCCTAGATAAGGTACAAATGGGTACCTCATTTAGACATAAAAGGTGATACCATAAGCAAATCAGGAGAGCAAGGAATAGTTTACCTGTCTGATCTATGGAGAAGGTAAGAATTTATGACCAAACAAGAGATAAAGAGCATTATAAGATAAAGATGGATATTTTTTATTATATTAAATTTAAAAAGGTTTTACATAAACAAAACCAATGTGACCAAGATTAGAAGGAAAGTAGAAAGTTGGGAAATAATTTTATAGGAAGTGTCTCTGATAAAGGCCTCATTTCTCAAATATATAGAGAACTGAATCAAATTTATAAGAATACAAATCAATTGGAAAATGCTCTCCACATCCAGAAAAAAGAACTGTGGAATCTGAATGCATATTGAACTATACTATTTCTACTTTGTTGTTGTTTTTTTGTTTTGTTTTTCTTTTTTGAGTTTTTTCTATTTTGTTCTGATTCTTCTTTCACAATATGACTAATGTGGATATATGTGGATATATGATATATAACCTATATCAGATTTCTTTCTGTCTTGTAGAGGGGGGAGTGAAGAGAGGAAGGGAGAAAAATTTGAAACTCAAAATGTTATAAAAAACAAATGTTGAGTGGCAGCTAGGTGGCGCATAGGATAGAGCTCTGGAGTCAGGAGAACCTGAGTTCAAATCTGGCCTCAGACACTTAACATATACTAGCTGTGTGACCCTGGGCAAGTCACTTAACCCTAATTGCCTCACCAAAAAAAAAAAAATTAATTAAAAAAAATGTTGAAAACTATTTTGCATGTAACTGGAAAAAATACTATTAAGATTAAACAAAAAGAATACAAGTCATTCCCCAGTTGATAAATGGACGGAATATGAACAGGCATTTTTAAATTAAAGAAATCAAAGCTATCTATAGTAACAAAAATGCTCTAAATCACAATTGATTAGAGAAATGTACATTAAAACAATTCTACATCTATCAGATTGTGTAATATTACAGAAAAGGAAAATGACAAATGATGGAGGGATTGTGGGAAAATTGGGACACTGTTGCACTGTTGGTGGCACAGTGGCACTGATCCAGCCATACTGGGGAATAATTTAATAATTGCCCAAAGGGCAATCAGACTGTGCATACTCTTTGATCCAGCAATACCTCTACCAGGTCTGTATCCCAAAGAGATCACAAAAAACCCACATGTACAAAATATTTATAGCAGCTCTTTTTGTGGTGGTAAAGAATTAGAAATTGAGGGGCAGCTAGGTGGCACAGTGGATAGAGCACCAGCCCTGGAGTCAGGAGTACCTGAGTTCAAATCTGGCCTTGGACACTTAACACTTACTAGCTGTATGACCCTGGGCAAGTCACTTAAACCCAATTGCCTCACTTTAAAAAAAAAAGAATTAGAAATTGAGCGGATGCCCATTAACTGGGAAATAGCTGAACATGTTATAGCATATGAATATAATGGAGTACTATTGTGCTATAAGAAATGACAAGGATGCAAATTTCAGGAAAACTTGAAAAATTTACATGAACTGATGTAAAACGAAGTGAGCAGAACCAGGAGAACATTGTACACAGTAACAACATTGTGCAATGATCAACTGCAATTGACTTAGCTCTTAGTGATCCAAAACAATTCCAAAAGACTCATGATGGAAAATGCTATCCACATCTAGTGAAAGAACCAATAGAGTCTGAATGCAGATTGAAGCATACTGTTTTCACTTTATTTGGGGGGTTTTCCCCCTTTGCTCTGTTTCTTCTTTCACAAGATGATTAACATGGAAATATATTTTATATGATTGCATATGTATGTATGTATATATACATGTATGTATGTGTGTATATATACATGCATGTATTGTGTATATGTGTGTGTTTATATACATATATATGCGTGTGTGTGTATTTATATATATTAAAAACTTTGATCAAATTGCTTACCATCTTAAAGATGAGCAAGGAGGTAGGGAGAAAATTTGGAAGTCCAAATTGTATAAAAATGAATGTTTAAAATTGTCTTTATATGTAATTAGAAAAAGAAAATGCTATTAAAAATAATTTCTTCCCTAGTTTTCCTATTTTTACAGGTATAGTTTTCTGATTGTTCTTTATAGGTTAACTATACCCTACGTTTCAGTAACATTGCCAGAAATGTCTGGTTCTTTTGGAAGAATGTGATTCAAGATGACGTAGCAATTTGGTACACAGATCTTCTCTTTCCTGTTTTTCCTGATGCAGGACCCAGAAATCCTGAGTATGACGATGGAGGGTCACCTGGTGAGAATGAATTTAAGTATTTTGATAATAGCTCACTAGCTTACCTACATTTTGTGTGCTTGGGTTTTTTTAGACCTTTGGTGAAATTGTGGGTTGAAGGATTTAATTTTGTGTTTTTAATTTATATTGGTTATAGTTCAAAAGAGTCTAGCCCTTTTTCACTTGCAAGTCATGACATCACCTTCCTGATGTCATGGTCCTTTTTGAAAGACAAACAAGTCCCTGTAAAAATCTAGGCTTCTGAGTTTATAGAAGAAACCTAAATGGAAATATCTCTTTCTACTGAACAATTAGAGGTAGATCAGAACCAGAGATAGTAGAGTTGGTTAAAGAAAAATTATTTGGGCTAGACTACTGCAGGAAAATATTTAGTTATGGGTTTTCCTTTCTTTTGTTTTGGTAATTTTTTTCTGATTAAGATTTTTAAAGTTTGAGACATTTCATTGCCAAAATAATTTGAGTAGCAACATAATATTAACATAGCACTTAACAGTTTGGGCTTGGATTTGCTTCATTTTTTGGAGACATCATAGGGTAATGGAAAGAGCAATGGGTTTAGTGTCAGGAAAATTGATGTTAGGGAGCCACTCGTATTCAAGATAATTTCACTTACTGTCTTAGTTCTAGAAACCTTTCTGCCCCTCTGGGCCCTTGTTTTTCCCTTGCAGAGACTATAGGAAATTCAGAAAACTTGCAAATTCATTTAAATGCTACCAAACAAAATCTAATTAATAATCTCCTCAATGTTCCAAAATGCTGGTATTGCCAGGGAGAAATTAGAACACAGTAAAACTTTCTTTCACATACATGCTGAATCTATATGAACTTGATGAAACTGCAAAAACCAATCTTAACTCAGACTGATTTTCTTAGCCTTAATACATACTATTGTACAAACTGCTGAGGTTCCCAACCTCCTGACATTCTCTCATACTTCCTCACTATTTTTTCCTGTTACCCTTTAATATGAACTCCCATATACTCATTAACTGATTTTTTTTAAATTTTAGCTGCACACTCAAAGCCTTTGTCTTGCACACTCTAGGGACTAGATTCCACTGATGATGACTCAAACACCAGACTCAGAAAATAAGTTCATATTCCCAAAGAAACCCTGGATATAATTAGCAAAGTAGGAAATTTCTGCCTCCATGACCTCAGATGCAAAGTTTTATTTATGTACCCAGAATGAAATGTGGTATCCAATGTCAGCTTTGCCACTAACTTGCTGTGTGACCTGGGGCAAATTACTTAACCTCCCTGAGTCATAGTTTCCACCTGTGATTGATTTACAAAGTTCTTCCAGGGCTAATGTTTTTTGAAAGTTAATTAAATAACTTGTTTGGTTCATCTACAGTCTACCTACCCTACTCTAATTTCAGTTGTTTCCATATCTATCCTGGATCATTAAAGTTTTCACTTTAATGTTTCACTAACTACTATCCTATAATTTCTTGCACTTTTGATCTATCATTACCAGTTTGTGAATACTTATCTCTGGGTAATCCCCACCAACCAGTGCCTCTAGTGCTGCTCCCAGCCACCTGAGAAAGTAGTAAAATCAAACTGATTCCACCCCCTACAAAACCATAATAGCAGATAAATTTTTTTAAAGTTAAAACAAATCCCTATAAAAATAATAATCCCTAACTGGATACTCTTTTGAGCCAAATTGATTTTAGATGAATTCATTTGATGCTCTACTTATGTGATGTCATAGAGACTTAGAGGTGTTATCTTGCTCATATGCAGGCTAGTATAACTTTTTTTTTTTTTTTTTGCGGGGCAGTGGGGGTTAAGTGACTTGGCCAGGGTCACACAGCTAGTGTCAAGTGTCTGAGGCCGGATTTGAACTCAGGTACTCCTGAATCCAGGGCTGGTGCTTTATCCACTGTGCCACCTAGCTGCCCCCTAGTATAACTTTTAAAATATATATATGTTCATGGGTGAGATTACTTTAAGAAATTGTTCTCCACCCAAACTTATGAACACACACACACACACACACACAACTATACCTCTAAGGAAAAATAGCTAGTTTTTGAGTTAGCCTTTAAGGTAGACTTACTGGGCATTTTAGCCTTCTTAGAAAATTGTATCTTTTTATAACCTAAAGCAAAGACTTAAAATAACCCAGGAGAGTAGATAAATGTAAGGAGAGTTTAAGGAAGCTAAGACAAAGGGAAACATATCTTGTTACTTTAAATGAAATAGAGACCAGTTTCTGAAATGAAGTTGCTCATATCATGGGAGGGAAAATGCAGGTCCCTCTGGCTTTGACTCCCCATAAGTTTCAAGTAAGAGCTTGTAGTGATTAAAAGCACTTAATGAATCTCAAATGCAATATGGTTGCCTTTCCTTTTTTTCAATTCTGGACCCAGTTCATTGTGGGTCTGCCTAAAATATATATATATTAATGAACTGACTTTATAAATTATTGGTTCAATTGTATATTTCAAAAGGGAAGGAGTAGAGGGAAAATGAACATTTATTAAGCACCTACTATGTGCCAGGCACTGTGCTAAGTGTTTTACAAATATTATCTCATTTGAAACTTACACCTACTGGAAAGGGGAGTTGGTTGGTGTTATAACTATCTCCATTTTATAGATGACAAAACTGAGTCAGGCAAAGGTTAAGTGTCTTGCCCAAGGTCACACAACTAGTTATTTTCTGAAACTGAATGTGTACTTTGGTCTTCCTGATACCAGATGCAGCATTCTAGCTACTACTCTGCATAATAGCTTTATGTCTCATATGGACAAAGGCACTCATCATCTCCTTGGTTTTTACTTAATGGATAGCTCTTTCAAGTGATTATAGATCTCATTTCGAAGGTGTGATACAATTAATACAATGTTGTCCTCAAATGGGAACATCTAGTGGACCTCATCAGTATAATGAATCCCTCTTCCATTCAGATGTTGCATTGGACATCTTATGTGATAATGTCAATCACCTTTGGCAGGCATTTCTCTCCCTATTTTATGTTGTTATATATTTTAAAATGAAATTATCATAGTACAAATTTGTTTTTGTTATTACTTCTATCAAATATTTTATTATCTTAACACTTGAATGAGAAACACTTGGTATAGGAAAGTCTTCAAAGCCACATTTTGTGCTAATAATTTAAATGGGTTGTTTGTGTGTGTGTGTGTATGTGTGTGTTTCGGTTTTTTGAGGGTTTTTGGTGAGGCAGTTGGGGTTACGTGACTTGCCCAGGGTCACACAGCTAGTAAGTGTCAAGTGTCTGAGGTCCAGTTTGAACTCAGGTGTTCCTGAATCTAGGGCCAGTGCTCTATCCACTGTGCCACCTAGCTGCCCCTAAATGTATTTTTAAAATATTCCTCAGAAAATAACACAGTTGAATCTTGTATTCTTTTCATTTTTCAGTCAGTTGTGTGATTTTTAAAATGATATGCTATAGAATATCATTGGTAGAAGCCTACTTTTTCTCTTCTCATGTCTTAATCAAGGTGCTATCAAACTATATGCAGATCACTCTCATAAAGATTTTGGAGATATGAGAAAGTAGATATGAATTAGTGGTTATTGGTAGCAGTAGTGTCCTTGTTTTTTCCAAACATTTGGTAGCTTCCTCTTTTTGATGTCTTGAGACTTGAGTTCTGAATGACCTCAAAATCTTGAGAATGGAATTACTTTGTGTATAGTTGATCTGATTTAGCTATTCTTTGCTTTCCTGCTTGTTTGTTTGTTTTACATTTCTACTTCCTTGTCTAAAGTCCAAATGTTGTATCTCTCTTTCTTCTGGAGAAAATAGTTTGTTATAATAACCTTGACAGGGCAGTTAGGTGGCGCAGTGGATAGAGCACCGGCCCTGGAGTCAGGAGTACCTGAGTTCAAATCCGGCCTCAGACACTTAACACTTACTAGCTGTGTGACCCTGGGCAAGTCACTTAACCCCAATTGCCTCACTAAAAAAAAAAAAAAATAATAATAATAATAACCTTGACAAGTCTTTTCCATTTTTTTGTTCTTTTATCCAGTTAGCTTCATCTCTAGGTGATCTGAGTTAGTTGGATTCTTACTAGATGTTTTGTGAACATTCTTTCCTCCACTGTTTCTTGCTACAATTTGAGGCAATACTGCTTATAATCTACCACCATCCTCATCTATGAAATTTTGCAGTTACATTTACCTGTAAAATACTATTTCTTTTGGCTGTCTTATTTATCCATTTGGCAAGGAGATCTAAGTATTGATTAAATGAAGTGATTTTAGATAGCTTAGGCCTGACTGTGGTGATTGATTAATATATTCATTAGCCTTCCATAGGTATGTGTTGATATCTGTTCTTTAATCCATTTGGGGACATCAATTATTTGTTTAAATAAATAAGCCTGGAGATTTTTTCATTTTTAATTTAAATACAAAAAAGATGAAAAAAAAAGAACATTTACATGTACACAGCACAACACAAAAAAAGGAACAATATAAAACCATGAATTTCCATTTCACATTGCTTACTAGTTTTGGAAAAACTAGAGGCAGGACTTGAACCTTGGTCATTAGAGGCAGGACTTGAACCTTGGTCTTTCTGGATTTGAGGCCAGTTCATTGTCTGCCTTGCTGTGTGTGTGTGTGTGTGTGTGTGTGTGTGTGTGTGTGTGTGTGTGTGTAGTAAATATATGGTATTTTTCATGTGGAAGGGGACACCAAGAACTTGGAGGAATCAGAAATCGCCTCATGTAAGAGGGAGTATCTGAACTGAGCTTTGAAGGGAGTTAGGAATTTTAGAGGAGTGGAAGCAATGGGACATTGTCTTTTAAAAACATAAAGACAGCAGATAAAATGTCATTCGTTTGAAGTATCAAGAAGGCCAATTAGAATAGAATGTACAGTGTGAGGAGAGTAATATACAATAAACCTGGAAATGTAGGTTGGAGCCAGATTATGAAAAGCATTAAATATTAAATAGAGGAGTTTATATTTGATCATAAAGGCAATGAGGAGACAAGGGATGTCATGGCTAAACCTCTGCTCTAGAGATATCCCTTTGGCAGCTGTGTAGAGGATCTATTGTAGAGGGGAAAGAATTGAGGCAGGGCGATTAATAAGGAAGCTATTGCAATAATTCAGGCAAGAAGTGCTGAAGGTATGAACTTGGGTAGTGATTGTGTAGTGGAGAGAAGGGGAATGGATACAAGAGATATTGTAGGGAGAGAAGTAACATCTGGTGGCTGATTAGATATATGAGATCAGTAGGGAGTTGAAGATAATGTCAAAGTTACAAAGTTAGAAAAAGGGAGGGTTTGTGGAAGAGTATGAGTTCTGTGAGTTATGAGTTCTGTTTTAGACATGTTGAGTGAGAGGTGCTTATATATCATCCACATTGAAATGTCCAATAGACAGGGTATAACACAGCACTGCAACTCAGAAGAGAGACCAGGATTGAATAAAGATTTTGGGGTGTCACCTAAACAGAAATGTAAACAGAACTCAAAGCAACACTCTCAGAAACATTCTAGCTGAAATGTAGTACTTTCACATCAAAGAAAAAGTACAGCAAACATCCCAAAAGAGTTCAAGTACCAAGAAGCCACAATCAAGATTACACAACATTTGGGAGCTACCATTAAAAAGGAGAGGAAAGCTTAGAGCATGATATTCCAAAAATTAAAAGAAAGAAGTGTCAGGAGAGGCTGCTAGTACAGATATTGAAACAGCAAAACAAATTCCCAGCAAAAAAATAATAGAGGAAGGTCCTTACTTGTCATAGAAAATGTTTAATGTAAATGAAACTGGCCTTTTTATCAAATAATGCCATCTTGAACCTACATCATGGTGAAGGAAAAAACTATGCTAGGGTATAAAGCTTCAAAAATAGAGTTACTCTTCTGCTTGGAGGGAATGCATCTGTAACTTGTAAATTAATACCTTGTACAACACTTAGAAAATCCTAGAACACTGAAAGGGAGTCAGCAAGGCAACATATTATTTTGCTAACCCTAGGCATAGATAACCCTTATCATCTTTAAACAACGATTTATGTACTGCTTCATTACCAACGTTGAGAACTTTTACAAAGATAATGGAATTCCTTTCAAGATTCTGTTATTTTAGGGGCAGCTAGGTGACATAGTGCATAAAGCACCAGCCCTGGATTCAGAAGGACCTGAGTTCAAATCTAATCTCAGACACTTGACACTTACTAGCTGTGTGACCCTGGGCATGTCACTTAACCCTCATTGCCCCACCAAAAAAATAAAAAGATGTTTTTACTTTGGATAATGCCCCAGGTCACCCTCCCCATCTGAATGATGTTAATGAAAATGTAAAAGTAGTCTACCTTTCCCCTAATACTACATCATTACTACAACCTATATATCAGTGAATGATTGCAGATTTCAAGGCCTATTATTTACACACTACATTTGTCCAGGCAATTGTAGATTTGGGTACATATAAGAACTTGGCATTGAAAGGTTTCTGGAAATCCTATAATAATTACCATGCATTCCAGAATATTGATAAGGCATGGGAAGATGTAACAGAAACATGTATGAACAGTTTGGGGAAAATTATGCCTGCAGTTCCCTATTTTCATGGATTTGACAGAGATGAAAAGTTTGAAGAAGTAATGAGACTAAAATTAGCAGTAGGATTGGAGCCGGAAATAGAAGAGAATTATGTGGAAGAGATGATTGAGTGTTGTCAAATGAGGATCTGATTGAGTTACTAGCTACAAAGATTGCAAAAGAAGAAAGGGATGTTTTGGAAACCAAGGTCAAGCTAAAAAGGTTTCCAATGAACCAGTTAGTTGGCAGAATCTTTTCATCTTTTGAGTGAACTTTTTCTTCTTTTGAAAAGATAGATCCAAATACTTTAAGATTTTTTAAAGTTCAAAAACTATTTGAGAATAATATTGCTTGCTATCATCAGATATATGAGGAAAAGAGAACCACTGTTCAAATATCTCTTGATAGCTTCATAAAAAAGTTGTGCAGCCAACCACCAATGATAAAGGCTAGGTGCAGTGAGTAGGGAAGGGACAATATATGGCACACCTATGTTAACTTTATTGTATAGCCATATGTATACTTTATCATTAAATTTACCTTTCATTTCATAATTCTATTTATTATCATGCTATAGCATTTAGCATCAAAGAAGAAAGATATCCATATGTATAAAAATATTTATAACATCTCCTTTTGTAATGTCAAAAACTAGAAAGTGGCTGAACAAATGATAGTATATTAACTTAATGGAATATTATAATGCTATATTGTGGGGACCAATTTTTAATTGGGGAGTGCTAGCTAAGCGGCTCGCCGCAATATTGGGGCAAGGAAGGAGACTGGCAGCCTCCCTCAAAACAGAACAAGATTTATTTTAACAATAACGAACTTAAAAAAAAAACACAAACAGCATCAGTAGGATCGAGGGAAAGGAAATAAAATGGGGAAAGGTGTGTGGGACAATTATGGATTTGAGTCAGATTAAACTCTGAGGATGGAGTATGAAAGATACCTCGCCCCCCCCCCCCGGCCAGAATAGCTAGACTCTTGCTTTGACTAAAAGTTAATTAATTGCTTGTCAAATTCTCTCTGCCTCCTTTAAGTTTTATTGTTGAGATAATGGACTTGGGACAGTTCTGTAAACTTTGGGAATGAGGTCTGGGAGATATCCAGTCCCCCAGTAAGTTTTATTACTTGTCACAGTTCTACCAATTAGCACTATTTACTTTACTTCTGCTTAGTTCCCACATGCCAGCTACACCTTAGTTTATGGCCTGTAATAAAAATCGTGTCTCCAAGTAGTTGGCCTACTCCTCTCACATGTCAAACCCCTGTCCCTGTCATGATAAATTGCAATCAGATAAGGGAGTGATTTCTGCCTCCCTCTTTCTTTGACATTCCTCAGACTTGTACCTCTTCCCCTTCTCCCCTTTGTTCTTGGACATGTCTCCATATACGGATCACAAGCTGGGTACGCATCTTGGGTGGGAAAGGATTGGATGTTAGATTGTGAGCTCATCCGCCCTAGATGTATGTGGGGACAGTCCTTTTCAAGATTACTATAAAAACCTAGAGGATTGGGCATATCTTTACAAGACTTCAATGTGTAATTGGGTTTTGCCCGTCCTCATGAGGATGTAATAAATCTGTCTCTGCTTGACTTGGTGGTCTCCTTGAGTTATTTGGATAAACTGAGGCAGTTTGTCCCAAACAAAGGGAAATTATAATACCTGAAAAAATACCACTGCCCAGGAATCAGCTGAAAATACGCAGCAGAACTCCTGTCACTTTCTAGCTTCTACCTCGAATGCCCAATTCTCCTCCCCCAAACCTAGAAACACTCCCACACAGCCCCAGCCAATGGCATGGCCGCTCTGACAGTCACATGACTGCCCTCACTAGGCTTCCAGTCATTATAATTTTGCCAGGCCCATGTAGGCATCGGAGAGTGGTGATGATGTGAGGTGCCAGAGCCCTGGCAACGGCTACAACCAGTGGGTGGAGCACTTTGCGGTTTGCAGAGCCCCAGGCCAGTGCTCGCCGGGCATAAAAACCTCAAATAACAATTCTTTACAATATGAAATAAGAAAAGTGATGGTTTCAGGAAAACCTGGGAAAATTTGTATGAACTGATACAGATTGAAGCGACCAGAACCAGGAGAATAATTTAGAGAGTTACAACATTGTAAAAGTAAACAACTTCCAAAAACTTAACTTTGATCAATGCAATACCAGCCATGATTCTAGAGGACTGATGATGAAGTATGCTACCCAGCTCCTGACAGATTCTATAAACTCAGGTTATAGTATATGACACACAGTTTTGGGTAAAACCAATATTAAAAATACACATACACATATAGGTGCACTATACATATTTGTTACAAGGGTTTTGTTTTATTTTTGTTTTTTTCATTTTGAGGGTAGAGAAGTGGGATATTAAATTAATTCCTCTTAACTGAAAAAAATGTTCCAAAAAAAAAAAAAGAAATGAAGTGACACTAAAGAAAATGCATTACCAACTTCCTTGCCACTACACCCTTAAGGAGCACTGGAATTTTCAATCTGTTGTAAATGAAATATCCTATATGTCTCTCCCTATTAGAACACCTAGAGAATAGAGACTCAGTGATACTCTGTATTCCCAGTGCTTAACAGTGTTTTCATATAATAAGCACTTAATAAATGCTTATTTATTTATTCATTTATTCATTCATTCATAGGGAGTGGAAAATTTAGTCCAAGAAAGATGGATTGTTGTGAGGAATAGCAAAAAGGCCAATTTGCCTGAGCCACAGGGCATGTGAAGGTCACATAATATATAGTTAGGCCAGAACGTTAGGCTGGAACCAGCTTGTGAAGGATTTTGAATGTTTAATAAGGTAGAAAGAAAAGAGAACTGACTTTGATATCAGAGAACCTGGATTCATGTTCTACCTCTATTACAGCCTTTGATTCCTTGAGAAAATCACTTCATCTTGCTTTTATAAAATTAGGGGATTGAAGATGTTCTCTAAGGTCCTTTCCAGTGCTAAGCTTTAGCTTTGTTGTGAAGGACTTTTTCAATTCCTAGCTTGATTTTTATGTACCAAACTTATCAAGAATTTCTTTGGGTATTCATTTCTTACTCACACTGCCCCCTCTCCAACCCCAGACCCTCTTCCTACTAGCTAATTCAGTATGTCACTAATTCTCTCTAGAATAAGATATTGTGACTCCTGAATAAGAATTGTGACTTTGATGATGACTTTTATATCTGAGTTATTTTCTACTCTATGAATGAAAAGTATCATTATGTGAGGTGCTCTACAACCTATTGTTCTGCACATCTTTAGTATAGCAAAGAGGATGCTGAATTTGGCATGAGAAGATGTGACTTTCAGTTATCTTCTTAGAGGACCTTAGACACTTCATTTAATCTCTCTGAGCCTGTTTCATTATCTGTAAAATGGAAACACCTCACAAGGTTGTTAGAAGCATTGTATGAGAAAAAGTATGTGAAAAGTTTTAAGAGGTAAGAAATCACATGGATCAAGGTTTTGTTAATATTTATTCTCTTTCTCTATTCAGGGTATTTTGCTGAAGGATTCCTAACCATACAACATGCTATTGACAGAGCCATAATGCGATACCATACAAAAAATAATGCAACAGAACTGTTTGATACCATCTCCGTTTTTATAAAGAGGTTTCCATTCCCAGCTGCCTCTACTGATCATTTCTATACTGTTCTCAGCTTTTTTTTACCCATAACAATTTTATTTATTTTCTCCTTAATCATACTCAGTGTGATCCGTCTTGTTGTGTGGGAAAAGGAAAATAAATTGAAGGTAAGCCTAATTGTATTTGGATTAAAACTTTTAATAGATAGTAATTCTGTGGGGTATTGGAAACAGAATCTGAGATTTGCAGGGGTCTTTAGAGGTCATCTAATCTACCTATACATGACCAAAAATCCCTTCTATAGAATCCCCAATGGTCATATGCCCTCTGTTCACAGGCCTACAGTGAGTTGAAACATATTACTAACTCAGGCACACCTTTTTATATGGGGATAGTTATAATTGTTTATTAGAATAATTTTTTCATTTTAATTTATTTTCATTTTGTTCTTTCCCAATTACACATAAAAACAATTTTCAAGATCCATTTTTAAAACTCTGTATTCCAAATTCTCTCTCTTCCTCCCCCTCTCACCCCTTTGAGAAGGCAAGCAATTCAATATGTTATACAAGTATAATCATGTGAAACATTTCTGCATTAGCCATCTAGAAAAATAAAGTAAAAAAATGTATTCTTCAACCTTTCTTCAGACACCATCAGTTCTTTCTCTGGGGATGGGTGGCATTTTTTTCATCATAAGTTCTTCAGAGTTCTCTTGGATCATTGTATTGCTCCTGATAATAGTCAAGTCATTCACAGCTGATCATCTTACAATATTGATGTTACTTTGTACACAGTACATTTCACTTTACATCAGCTCATATAAGTCTTACCAGGTTTTTCTGAGAGCATCTTGCTCATCATTTCTTATAGCACAATAGTGTTCCATCGTAATCACATACCACAGTTTGTTTAGCCATTCACTGATTCATAGGCATCCCCTCAATTTTGAATTCTTTGTCACCAGAAAAGAGCTGCTTTAAATATTTTTTGTACTTTTAAGTCCTTTAACTTTTCAGTTTTTTTATCTCTTTTTGGATACACACCTAATAGTGGTATTACTAGGTCAAAAAGTATGTATGGTTTTATAGCCCTTTGGCCATAGATCCAAATTGCTCTACAGAATGATTGAATCAGTTTACCCCTCCACCAACAGTACATTAATGTATCATTTCCCCCATATCCCCTATAACATTTGCTGTTTTCCTCTGCTATCATATTATCCAATCCAATAGGTATAAGGTAGTACCCCAGAATTGTTTTGACTTTCATCTTTCTGATCAATAGTGAATTAGAGTATTTTTTTCATATGGCCATAGATAGCTTTGATTATTTTATCTAAAAACTATTCATATCTTTTGATCATTTATCAGTTGTGGAATAGCTCTTATTTTAATTTCACTCAGTTTTCTATATGTTTGAGAAATGAGGCCTTTATCAGACAAACTTGCTTTAAAATTTTTTTCACAGTTCCTCTTGCAAACTGTATTTCTCTCCATCCTATTCCCTCCCTGCACCACTCTGTTCTTTATCTTCTTTCACACTGTCCTTCCTCAAAAATGTTTTGCTTCTGACTGCTCCCTCCCCCAATATGCCCTCCCAACATCCACCCCCCCCCTTTCCTTTCCCCTCCTACGGGATAAGATATCCTTATCCTGCAGGATAAGATAGATTTCTATACCCAATTGAGTGTGTATTTTATTGCTTCTTTGAGCCATTTCCGATGGGAGTCATGTTCACTCACTCCCCAGCACCTCCCCCATCTTTCCTTCCACTGTATAAGTTTTTTCTTGCTTCTTTTATGTGAGATAATTTACCCCTTTTCATCTCTCTCTTTCCTTTTCTCCAAGTGCATTCCTCTCTTATCCCTTAATTTTTATTTTTTGAAGATATTATCCCTTTTTACTCCATGGTATCCCTTAATATTTTGGGGGGGGGCAGGGCAATGAGGGTTAAGTGACTTGCCCAGGGTCACACAGCTAGTAAATGTCAAGTGTCTGAGACTGGATTTGAACTCCCGAATCCAGGGCCAGTGCTTTATCCATTGTGCCACTTAGCTGCCCCAGATATCCCTTAATATTTAACTCGCACCTATGCCCTCTGTCTAAATATACTCCATCCAGCTGCCCTAATGAGAAAGTTCTTATGAGTTACAAGTATCATAGGAATTTAAACAGTTTAACCTTTTAATATCCCTCATGATTTCTTTTTCTTGTTTCCTTTTTATGGCTCTCTTGAGTCTTGTATTTGAAAGTCAAATTTTCTATTCAGCTCAGGTCTTTTCATCTGGAATGCCTGAAAGTCCTCTCTTTCACTGAATGTCCATTTTTCCCCTGAAGGATTTTACTCAGTTTTGCTGAGTAGGTGATGCTTGGTTGTAATCCCGGTTCCTTTGTTCTCCAGAATATGATCCCTCCTGATCCTTTTATATAGAGCTGCTAAATCTGTGGCTCCACAATACTTGAATTGCTTCTTTCTAGCTGCTTGCAGTATTTTCTCCTCGACCTGGTAGCTCTGGAATTTGGCTATAATATCCCTGGGTGTTTTTATTTTGGGATCTCTTTGAAGAGGTGGTTGGTGGATTCTTTAAATTTCTATTTTACCCTCTGGTTCTAGAATATCAGGGCAATTTTTCCTGACAATTTCTTGAAAAATTATGTCTAGGCTCTTTTTTTTAAATCATGGCTTTGAGGTAGTCTAATAATTTTCAAATTATCTCTCCTGGGCCTATTTTCCAGGTCAATTGTTTTTCCAATGAGAAATTTCATATTGCCTTCTATTTTTTCGTTCTTTTGGTTTTGTTGTATTGTATCTTGATTTCTCATAAAGTCATTAGCTTCCATTTGTTCAATCCTAATTTTTTTTCACATCAGTGCTTGATTTATTCTATTGATAGTCTAAACTTATGAAAGTAATGGAGAGAATGTTAATGCTGATTAAACTTAAATGTGTAATGTTAATTTTCCCTAAAAAAACCTGTTAAAACATTTATCAGGTGAGTGCTTTCTCTTTCTTTTTCCTGATTCTAGTGTTTACAGTGAATTACCACCTAATTTTTCATTTGAAGAGGCATTACTTGCCAAATGTAGGAATCGAAATGGTTAGGAGAAACTGGTCACACCTCATTTCAAAACTCAAACTCCCCCCCCAAAAAAAACCCCTCAAACTCACAGAGAGCTTTCTTTCCAATTGTAGTGAATGACCATATTTTACCCTCTTTCCTTCAAATTACATATTTATTTAGTATATACCCTTGTTCTAGAAGTCTCAATCTATCTTCTACCTCGACAACTTCCTTTAAGACCATGGCAAAATCTTTGGTGAGCATTTGCCTGTCTTTTATAATTAATAATAATCAGTTGAGGGGGCGGCTAGGTGGCACAGTGGATAAAGCACTGGCCCTGGATTCAGGAGTACCTGAGTTCAAATCCGGCCTCAGACACTTGACACTTACTAGCTGTGTGACCCTAGGCAAGTCACTTAACTCCCATTGCCCCGCAAAAAAAAAAAAAAATCAGTTGAACAGTCATCTTTTTGGATTCCTATATAATTTGTATTATCATGTTGAAGACATCTTACTGAAATGTTGAATTTTGCTGTTTAAGCACCTGTTCTCAAGATTTCTGAAAGAAGGGATGTCATAGGATTAATATCTCCTAATTTTCTTCCTTCTCCCTAGTTTTTTTTCTCTTAAAAGGCCACAAAGCTATTACTGGAGCCAGTACTCAAGATGTGCTTCCCTTTAGGGCAATTTCCTGGTAGCCTCTGACCATATTCCAGAGGCTTCCCAGTCACATAAAAAAGGCGAAGTCAGGCCCCTTTACACTGTGATCAGCTGATTTACTGCACCCTGCCCTACTGACCAGAGGCTTCACCCATCATAACTAAATGCTATGGTGTTCCTATTGAAAACTCTTCCATCTCAATTTGTTTGAATAAAAATGTCACTTGGTTCTGAGTAATGTTCTAAAGGGGGAGAATATGAAATCCCTGGAATAAATTATGGCTATTACTACCCAAAAAAGGGAATAAAGCACCACCTATACATATGCCTGCTCTTCCATAAAAAAAAAAAAAACCAACCCTTAGATTTACAAGCATGTCAAGATCATCCTTGACAAATGTATTAGAAGGGAATAAGCCAGATTCCACAAATGTTATTCTACAACAGGTCATATCTTTATCCTCATGCAGTTGGCTAAAAGGTTCAGAGAATAAAAAGATCTCACTGTGCTTACAATATATGTTATTTAATTAATTTGGAGGGACTTGATAAATTACATAATTTCTCTACCTCTTCATCTGCCACAAATGTTGGTGTAAAAACTACATTTAGCTTCAGTATTTTGCAAGTATTCATTATAAGTTGTTGTAAAAGATGACCAACAATCTCTAAAATTTTTCTTATTGCTGTTGAATGGACAATGAATCCAACTCATATACTTGTTATTCTGAGTTGAAGCTTCCATTTGTTCACTAGTTTTATTGATAGCAACAAAGTGAGGATTGACATGACTTGGGTTGCCCGTTTATCATGTCATTGTTGTCAGTGGATGATCATCTCCCATTTGAAGTACCTGCAGTGTTGGTATATGGTGTATCTCAGCCTCTTCTTCCCTTTCCACCCATTGTGTCACTACAGAACTGAGGGACTTTAGTGGGCTGTCATGGGCAAATAATGTAATAGCCACCTTCTGGTGATGAGCTTCAACACACTCAGTTTGGTTGGTCCTACAACTGAAGACAGTCTCTCCCTATGACTGTTCTTATCCTTTGCAGCACATTAGAATCTGTCAGAGCTTTTAAGAACTCAGGGCCACTTCCATAACACTTGAGTTGTTAGCTTATGAATTAATGCATTATATATGTAAGCTTTTATAAAACACTTAAGTATTGATAATATGCTAAAGCTTCAGTGTGCTAGTTGTTTCTGAGGGTAATTGCCTCCAGGTTACCCTGACAGAGCAATAAATTAATAAAATGAAAAGAATTAGCAGTAGGATCATTCATAGTAAAATGGATGAATCTGTGTAAGCTCACTGACACATCCTAACCCAGTCCTGTCCTTTTCCCTTATAACTAATGACATGGTTTCCAAACCAGATAAAAAAGCTATCTGGTGACTTCTAATTTTTATCCTTTCAACTATCTTTTAATGAACTAAGCTCTTATTATCCCTAATTATCCATTAAGTTAGACTGACATAACACCCTTTGTTAGTTGTTTTATACTTGAGTCTTAAGTGGTCAGACAAACACTTTCACAAAATGGAGACAAATAATGTATACTTCTTGAATGCCTTCAAGAGGGTTTCAGTGTATTCAGCAATGAGAGCAGCTACAAGCTTTTTAAAAAATTACCACTCCAAAATGGTAAAAAGTCTCATAAAAGAATAGAAAATAGTGTCTCATCTATTTTCCAAGTTAATTTCAAATCAAAACAACAAATGTGTAGAACTGGGTCTTTGGTTTTGTTTTGTGACTGTAATAACTGTGTAGTTTTCTTGATATATTGTAGAATCTTTAAGGATGTAGAACTTCATTCAGTCAGCCAATCCAACAACCAAGACAGCATTTATGCATTCATCATTTTTTGGATTGTTGGTAACCTGTGCATATTTTCCCCATATAACTTTGCCTCCTTGTGTCACAAGGCCCAGTTCACTCGCATTCACTTCAATGACAGTGCCTTTGGTAATAACACCCAGAGTTGTATATAGTATGGAGAAAGGATTCTTCTTCATACCAAGTATGGGTAGGCAAAAAGTGTCTTTAAGTTCCAGATGAGTTACATGAGCCTTCTTAAAATGCAAACCCATTGGCCTAATGAATCTTTCATATTTTGGTGGTTTTCAAGTAAAGCCATCCCCAACAAAGAAGAATTTAGTAACCATTCTCTTCCAAGCATTCTTTTTTCTCTTCCCTTTATGAATAGCCTTTAACACTTATGTTTCTCTCTGGGCATGAACTTTTGGCAGGGGCACTTCCCATTTACCAGCTTTCTCTTTTCATTTCTATTTAATCATGTTGGAAAGGACTTTGGCATGGAACTGTCCCTCTCCAGCAGATATGCAGGCATTGCTCCTTGAGGAGTGTTTTCATCATTCTTTTGCTTGGTATTTCTCTTTTTGTGCATCTTGATAGTCATTTTCATCTGAATCTTCTCAAGATGCTGTTTATGGTAGAGTTTGGCCATTAGACCAGTCATTTCCTTTGCTTTCTTTGAACATTCATGAGCCTTTCAACTTTCCTTCTTTCTCTTTTTCTCATGGTAATCCAAGCGGTAGCCATACCATTTTTTGTGTAACTCTATGTATTTGTTCTGTGGCATGTTGACAGCTGGGGGCCCTTGGAAAAGCCATCAAAATGCATCCAAACTTCAGGCCTTCTGCCGTTAGATCAATCCTAATTTTCAAGGAGTTATTTTCTTCTGAGAGCTTTTGTACCTCCTTTTCCATTTGGCCAATTTGGCTTTTCAAGGCATTCTTTTCCTCCAGCTTTTTGTACCTCTTTTACCATTTGGCCCAGTCTGTTTTTTAAGGTATTATTATCTTCTGTAATTTTTTTGTGTCTCCTTTACCAAGCTGTTGACTTTTTTGTCATAAAAGCATTTTATCATTTTTCCAATTACATGTAAAGATAGTTTTCAACATTGGTTTTCATAAGATTTTTAGTTCCAAATTTTTCTCCTTCCCTCCCTTCCCTCCCCCTTCCTCAACACAGAAAGCAATCTGATATAGGTTATATAAGCACAATCACATTAAACATATTTCTACATTAATCATGTTGTGAAAGAATAATCAGTAGAACCAGTATAGTTCAATTCAGAACCCACAGTTCTTTTTCCCGGATATGGAGAACATTTTCCATCATGAGTCCTTTGGAGTTGTCTTGGATCATTATATTGCTGAGAAAGAATTAAATCTATTGTAGTTGATCATCGCACAATATTGCTGTTACTGTGTACAATGTTCTTGTTCTTGTTCTTGTTCTTGAAGTGGTTCTGCTCACTTCACTCAGCATCAGTCTACTTAAGTCCATCAGGTTTTTCTGAAATCTGCCTGCTCATCATTTCTTACAGCACAATAGTATTCCATTATAATTTATATACCACCTTACATTCATATACCACAACTTGTTCAGCTATTCCCCATTTGATGGACATTGCCTCTATTTCCAATTCTTTTTCACCAAAAAGAAAGCTGCTATAAATATGTTTGTACATGTGGGTCCTTTTCCCCTGTTTATGATCTCTTTGGAATACAGACCTAGTAGTGGTATTACTGGGTCAAAGGGTATGCCCTTTGGGCATAATTCCAGATTGCTCTCCAGAATGGTTGGATCAGTTCACAAGTCCACCAATAATGCATTAGTGTTCCAATTTCTCCACAGCTTCTCCAACATTTGTTTTTTTTTCCTTTTTTTGTCATATTAACCAATCTGATAGGTGTGAGGTGGTACCTCAGAGTTGTTTTAATTTTCATTTCTCTAATCAATAGTGATTTAGAGCATTTTTCATATAGCAATAGATAGCTTTGATTTCTTCATCTGAAAACTGCCTGTTCATATGCTTGGACCATTTCTCAATTGGGGAATGACTTGCATTCTTTTTTTGGAGGGGGGGTGAGGCAATTGGGGTTAAGTGACTTGCCCAGGGTCACACAGCTAGTAAGTGTCAAGTGTCTGAGGCTGGATTTGAACTCAGGTCCTCCTGAATCCAGTGCCAGTGCTCTATCCACTGCGCCACCTAGCTGCCCCTATGACTTGCATTCTTATGAATTTGTTTTAGTTCCCTATATATTTTAGAAATGAGGCCTTTATTAGAAACACTGGTTGTAAAAATTGTTTCCCAGCTTTCTGCTTCCTTTCTAATTTTTGGGATGCATTCCTTCTATTTGTGCAAAACCTTGTTAATTTAATAATATAATCAAAATCATTCACTTTGAATTTCATAATATTCTCTATCTTTTGGTTGGTCATAAATTTTTCTCCTCACCATAGATCTGAGAGGTAAACTATTCCTTCCTCTCTTAATTTACCTATGGTATCACCCTTTATTTCTAAATCATTTTTTATTATTTTCTTGCATCACTCTCAATTCTCTTCCCATTTTTTCCTCTACCTCTCTTACTTTATTTTCAAAGTCCTTTTTGAGCCCTTCTAGGGCCTAAGACTAATTCATATTTTTGGTTGTAGGAGCTTTGTCTTTGTTATGGTCTTCTGAGGGTGTATTTTGATCTTCCTTGTCACCATAGTTACTTTCTATGGTCATATTTTTTCTGTTTGCTCATTTTCCCAGCCTATTTTTATTTACTTTAAACCCTGTCCTTTTTTGGTTCTGCTGCTCCAGGAATTATGTTATGGCATTATTTGAAGGTATTTGGAATGGTCTTGGGGAGAACTCAGGTAAGTCACTGTCTTTCCTCCACCATCTTGACTTGATTTCCCCCCTCCCCCAGGATAGCTATAATTTTGAGGAAATTTTA
Organism: Dromiciops gliroides; assembly: GCF_019393635.1. Lineage (NCBI taxonomy): Eukaryota > Metazoa > Chordata > Mammalia > Microbiotheria > Microbiotheriidae > Dromiciops > Dromiciops gliroides. The sequence continues at coordinate 544,542,240 of NC_057861.1, read as the reverse complement.
GGAAGATGTCCTCAAAATAAGAAACATCTGCTTCTGAAATTTCCACTCATTACTTCTACTTGTGTTCTCTGTGGCCAAGTACAGTAAATTTAATAAACTTTCTACATGACAGCCCTTCAGATACTTGAAGTCCATCATGTCCTCCTCAACTCTTCTCTTGTCCAGCTTAAGTGTTCCCAGTTCCCTCAATTCATCCTTGTACAGCATTTTCTTTAGTTTTTCATCCTCCTGGTTACCCTTTTTTGGTCATACTTCCAATTTTCTGCGTCTTTCCTTAAATGTAATCTAGAACAGAATATGATATTTTAAATGTGAACTCAACATAAAGTATATTATCACTATACCTATCTCATTCTGGACACTTTACCTTTTATAATGCAGCCTTGAAAGCATTAGCTTTTTTGGCTGCTATATCATACTTATATTTAGTTGCTTCACAAAAATTCCCCCAAAACTTAAGTTCCTTTTCACAGGAAAACCTATATCCCTTCTATCCTTCACTTTTTGAAGTTAATTATGTTGAATCCAATTATAGAACATCATATTTATCCCTATTAATTTTTTTTGATTCAACTATTATTCTAGGCCTAAGAGGAACTTCTCTTGGTTTTGTCACCTACAGTATTAGTTGTGTTTGTGTTACCTGAAGATTTGATATTCATGTCATCTATACCCTCATCCCAGTAAGTCACTAATAAAAATGTTGAACCACACGGACCCAAAGGTAGATCCCTACTCAGCTAGTGACCTTCTTCCAGGCCAGCATTGACTAATTAAGATGACTACCCTTTATGTCCAATCATTGCATTACAAATCTACTTAAGTTTACTGTTATCAAACCTGTATCTCTCCATCTCAACCACATGGACATCACTAAAAGACTGAGAAACAAGCATAATTTCATCAAGAATAGTTCATACCTTACAAACCTCATTTCACTTTTTGACAGAATAACTAAAGACAGAACAGAGATATGTAATATTTATATGATGCTTAAATCTAACTATACCACATTTATTGCATTTATTTCCTGATTTACTTTTAGTTATTCTGTGCAATGAGGAAATGAGGTTAGTCAAGACTGACCCTTTTATTTATTTATTTTTTTTTTTTTGGTGAGGCAATTGGTTGACTTGCCCAGGGTCCCACAGCTAGTAATTGTTAAGTGTCTGAGGCTGGATTTGAACGCAGATTCTCCTGAATTCAGAACCAGTGCTCTATCACTGTACCACCTAGCTGCTCCAAAACTGACTCATTCTTGATAGAACTGTGCTGGCTTTTAGTGGTCACTGTTTTCCTTTAATAATGCGTTCATAGCTTTGCCAGGCATCAAAAGCCAGCTTACCAGCCTTCTACCTATCTTTTTTTTAACTGAGATAGAATTTGCCTTGTACCACTCCTATAATACGTCTCCTGTTCTATAGAATCTTTCATAATCACTGACAACATTATCAACAATCATATCTGCCAGTGTTTTTAGTGTTTTGTGAAATAGTTCTTCTGCACTTTGATTTGAAATCACTGAGGACTGTTCACTTGTGCCAGACTTCATTTCTAAGACTTGTCTTTGGTTTCCATTTCCCTCTTAATCATTATTGTTCTACATCTCCCAATCTAAATACCAATCTCTTTGGGAGAGAAAACAGAAGGAAATAAGTAGCTCATTATTTTTTTTTCTTTTCTTTCCTTCCTTCCTTTCTTTCTTTCTTTCTTTCTTTCTTTCTTTCTTTCTTTCTTTCTTTCTTTCTTTCTTTCTTTCTTTCTTTCTTTCTTTCTTTCTTTTTTTTTTTTTGTGGGGCAGTGAGGGTTAAGTGACCTGCCAGGGTCACATAGCTAGTGTCAAGTGTCTGAGGCTGTATTTGAACTCAGGTCCTCCTGAATCCAGAGCCCGTGCTTTATCTATTGCACCACCTATCTGCCCCCCCCCCCTTAATAGATCATTAACATACCATCCATCTCAAGTTGACCCCCTCTTATTCTTTGAAAGTCTTATCTCCCAGTAACCCCCATACCAATTTTTCATCCATTTTCAATATTGCCCATATAGCCATCTTGTTCTTCTTTGCTTCTTCTAAACGATTTTTAATAACTAAATTAAATCCCTATTACCTAATGACTTCACATTTTGGAACTCTGGATTTATTCCTGTATCAAGTTGCTTTAAGATATTTTAAAGCTACAAGTCTATGATTACTGGTGTTTATGATATTTCCATTTGTCCTAAAGATAAGGAGTGAAGTCAGCAATCATTCCTTCTAGACAAGAGGTTGCTTAAGAAATCAGTTACGTGATTCTAGTTCACCAAGTTATTCCAAAGCATTAACCTTAAAGTTTAGGAGTAGAAGCCTGAGTATCCTAATTTATACAAGCAGACCAAAATGGATATATAATATCTAAACTTTTAGAAAATATAATTTCTTACAATTTTTATCACTTTTGGGGTTAATTTTTTTCTAAAGTATGTTATAGTAAGGTATATTTGAAAAAATACTTCTCCTGGGGCAGCTAGGTGGCACAGTGGATAAAGCACCGGCCCTGGATTCAGGAGGACCTGAGTTCAAATACAGCCTCAGACACTTGACACCAGCTGTGTTACCTTGGGCAAGTCACTTAACCCTCATTGCCCCCCCAAAAAATACTTCTCTCTTGTTCATTTTTTAAAATTTAATTAACAAATTCACATTTACTTAATTCATGATATTGTTTTGTATAATTATATGCCTCAGAGCCTTTGTCATTCTTTTTTTTGGGTGGGGGCCGGTGAGGCAATTGGGGTTAAGTGACTTGCCCAGGGTCACACAGCTAGTAAGTGTTAAGTGCCTGAGGCCGGATTTGAACTCAGGTCCTCCTGAATCCAGGACCGGTGCTCTATCCACTGCGCTACCTAGCTGCCCCACCTTTGTCATTCTTAACTGAAAAGTTCTGATTTTTTTTTTAGTTGTCCTGTGATGTTTTTTTTTTTTTTGCATGAACTGGATTTTCAATGTTTATTTATTTATTTAAAGTTTTGAGTTCCAAATTCTATCCCTCTCTCATTCCTTCCGTCCCCCCCACAAGGTTACAAGCAATCAGTATAGGTTATACATGTGCAATTATATAAAACATTTCCATATTAGTCATTTTACATAAAAAGACTCAAGTAAAAAAAAGAGAAAGGGCAAAATAGCATGCTTCAGTTTGTGTTCCATCAATATCAGTTCTTTCTCTGGAGGTGGATAGTATGCTTCATCATTAGTCCTTTGGGATTGTCTTGGATCATTGTATTGCTGAGAGTAGTTAAGTCATTCACAATTGGTCATAGAACAATAATGCTGTCACTGTGCACAATGTTCTCCTGGTTCTGCTCACTTCACTATATATCAGTTCATAAGAATCTTTCCAGGTTTTTCTGAAATCATCCTGCTTGTCATTTCTTGTAGCACAATAATGTTCCATTACAATCATATACCACAGCTTCTTCAGTCAATCCACAATTGGACATTCCTTTGATTTCCAATTGTTAGCCCCCAGAATAATCTCAAGAGATTCTCTTTCTACTTATATCCTGGTTTTAGTATTTTCTACTGATCAGTAATTGGGATAAAATTGGCCACCGTAGAACAGACCTTCTAAGAATACAGTTGGTTTTTTGTTTTGTTTTGTTTTTGTGGGGCCATGGGGGTTAAGTGACTTGCCCAAGGTCACACAGCTAGTAAGTGTCAAGTGTCTGAGGCCGGATTTGAACTCAGGTCCTCCTGAATCCAGGGCCGGTGCCCCTGAGAATACAGTTAAATAAAAAGTACCTTTAATGGAGTTCTTGATAGATTATTAAACAGTTTTCTATTTGTGTATTAAAATGTTAGGTCTCATACCTTTTGACTTTTTTGACTTCTAACAGGAGTACCTCCGCATAATGGGACTTAGCAATCTGTTGCTATGGAGTTCATATTTCTTCATGTACTTCATGTTTCTTCTTTTAACCATCATTTTGCTAACTGTGATATTGTTTGTCAAGGCAAGTATCTCATGTTTTGTGTTTGTTTTAGTTTCATTGGGGAAGAGAGTGGAGGTCATACTTTATTGTTGAGTAGGAGGTATTACACTATTGCATTGATGTAACATCAAATATATGTATCATCAAGGCAACGATAGTGTAACTGAGGGCCTTCCCTGGCAGAATAGAATAGCAGGAGAAAAGAAGATCCTGAAGGGTTAGAAACACAGAAGCTCCACAATCCCTCCCCACCCACACCAGGGAAATGCAGTTGAAGATGTTAATAGCAGAGTGTAATAAAGGAATTCTGTTGCTGCCTGTTGGGGAAAGAACCTAATATTGGTAGGTAGTGCTGAGGTTATTAATTGAATTAAAGGGAATTGCTGACGATTCTGCTGTGGAAGCCCTGATATTGGTCATATATACTTAATCTCTAGGGAAATATTTGATCAATTTTTAGGGCTCAACAGGATTGTCTTTTCTGTAGTTATAATTCATTTATATTCCCTTTTACTATATTTCAAACAATGGATAGCTTATTAATTGTTTTAGTGATACTACAGTATTTAAGGATCTATTTCTTTACCCCATTTTACCTTGTCTTCTTATAAACCACACTTACTTATATAACTGAATTGACTTATTGGATTTTTTATGGTAGATTGCATACCTGCCAATAATCCGCTACAGTGAAGGATCTTTGGTGTTTTTCTTTCTGATCTGCTCTGCCATTGTTTCCATATTCTTTGGCTTTATGATCAGCACATTCTTCAGCACTGGTGAGTCTAGAAGCCCATCTATTCCAAATTCTCCAGTAAAATATAAGCTCCTGGATGGTAAAAATTATTTTCTTTGTTTCTTTGCATCTACCACTGTCTTACTCAAGGTAGGTGCTTAATAAATGTGTGTTAAATGGAGATTTTGTAAAGAAACTCTAGGAGTATGTCTAGCTCTTTGTAGGAAATAGGAAGGCAGCCAGGAGGGGAGGGAGGGAGGGAAGGAGAGAGAAAGAGAAAGAGAAAGAGAGAGAGAGAGAGAGAGAGAGAGAGAGAGAGAGAGAGAGAGAGAGAGAGAGAGAGAGAGAGAAAATATGAATATGAATGAGAAAGTGAGAATGATAGAGGGGGCAATCTGTTGGAGAAGTTAGAACAAAATGGGATCACTTGTTTATGTAGAGAGGTTAGCCTTGGCGAGAAGGGCTATCTCTTCATGTGAGACAGAAATGAAAGAGTGGTAGGAGGTGTGTGGTGATATGAAGTGAAGAAGAGGGAAGGAGAAGGAGCTCTCAATGAGTGAATGCTCTCCATTTTTTCAGTAAATTATGAAGCAGGGTTCTCAGTTGAGAGGATGGGGGGAAAGGTGCCATGAGGAGAAATAAAAAAGGTTGAGAAGATCTGCTGTAGAGAATGGAATAGGGAGTTAATTAGAGAGGTACAGAAAGATTGCTCCGCCCCAGTGGCAACACAGTTAAGATGTATAACAAAATTGTGAACCCAGTCCAGATGGTTGCGTGATTTTTTTTTTTTTACCTTTGTGTAGCAGCTCATACTTAGGAGTGAAAGCAGCAGATGGTAGAATGATAGAAAACTGAGGCTCACATGACACAATTTTGCAGTATGATAAAGGGTCAAGGAACTTAATAAGAAGACAACTTAGAGTTGAACTTGTTCACCAAGGGGTAAAATGGGTAAAGGAGAAGAGTATAGCTAATGCAGGAGTGATGACCTGGGAGAGAATTGAGGGATTTAGGGATTGGAGGTCAGTGTGGATGAAGAAGAGAGTATAGTGGTAGAAGGCAGAGGGAGATGTAGAATGTCAATAGATTATGATCAGATAACGGATTTCAAAGTTCATAAACATGGAAGGTATATATTTGTGAGTGATGGCTAGATCTAGGTTGGGAATATCTTTGTGGGTGCCTGAGATGGTGTGGAGCAATAGGTCATATGAAATGCATGATGGAATGATGGTGTTTGTTTTGCACAATGCCCCCAGAGTTGTTTAGACATTGGTGAATGTGGTAGTAGAATATCTGGCCCAGGAAGTGATTGTTTGCCTTGATGATATCTTCATCTACTCCCAGGACCCATATAGAACCATAATAATAATTAGCAGTTATATAGTTCCTTATGATTAGCCCAGAACTTTTCAAATATTATCTCATTTAATCATCTCAACAACCCTGAGAGGTAAGTGCTATTGTTGTCCCCATTTTGTATATGAGCAAACAGGATGAGAGAGGTTAAATGCCTTGCTTGGGGTCATATAGTGAGTATCTTAAGGCAGGACTCGAACCCAGGTCTTCCTGACTCCAGGTCCAATGCCCAGTCTACTATATCACCTAGATGCCTAATTAGGATAGCTTACGGATATGGAATTCCAGCAGTACATAATAATTTTTCAATGAAGCTATATAGATAAAGCAAAGTGGAGGTTGTACTCTACCTAGGACAAAATGGCTTGCTTCAAGCCATTCTAAAAAGATTCAAGACCCCATAAGCTATGCTCCTAGGACTTTAACATGAGAATTTGGCCAGGTCCTTCCAACTAGCTGTGGAGAATGCTAAAAAGCTGTGTGTAGTGGAACTTCTCACCTTTTGTCAGCTGATATGATTCCCATTCTGGCTCATCCTCCTCTACCACCCACTTACCTTCACCCCTAATAGATGTGAAGTGTCTAATTAACATGCTAGCAAACATTCATAGAGTCCTGAACTCCAGTTTTCATAATTACCTCATCACTTGGTGTAAGACCAGAGTTCTGATATAGTAAAGCATGTTAGTAAAAAAGCTGTCCATATTTCACTTGCCATATCTATCCTCCTTTACAAACTTCAAGTGAAAAAAGAAATAAAAACACCACTAGGGTTCCAGATAGCTGAAGTTTCCTACCAGAATTTCAGTTTCCTGAGGTTGTTTTTTTTTTTTCGGACCAGTCTTGTGATTTTCCTGGTCTAGGGTACTTCCAATGAGGAAATTCCCTCTATGAGTGGAGATTGGCATCTACTCTGGGTTTATAATCTTTTTAAAAATTGCCTTGGACACTGGAAGGAAAAGGGACTTTCCCAAGGTCACACAGCCTGGAAACGTTAGCAGAAGGACTTAGAGATAATAAATAGTACTACTATATTCAGTCCTGGCATGCTTACCTCTAGAGTATTATACTCAGTTCTAGGTGCCTCAAATTTAGAAAACATTGACAAGCTAAATGCTAAAAAATGCTTAAAATACAAAAAAAACCCCCAAACAAACAAACAAAAACCCCATAGAACAATCCTATATAAGGATTTGTGAAGAAACTCTGTATGTTTAGTTGGAAAAAAGAAAGAAATATAAAGGGGACATGACAGCTATTTTCAAGTATTTTAAGGACTTTCGTATAGAATAGAGGGACTATTCACAAAGGATAGCATAAGTAGACTTGGTTATTTTTAGCCCCAGAAAACAGATCCATGAACAGTGGATAGATGTTGCAAAGAAGTAGATTGGTGCTTGATTTATAAAAACCTTACAAACTCTTTAGAAGTATCCAAACCCCAAATGAAATGCTTTGATGTAGGTAGTGAGGTCTCTGTCATAGGAAATTTTAAAGTAAAAGCTGAGTGACCATTTGTCAGGAATTTTGTAGATGGGTATTCCTGTCCTGGTACTGATAGGATTACATAACTCCTCATATCTCATATCCTCATAACTCACTTTGGTGAGTCTAATATTTTTCCACATAATTTTGCACTTCGAGAATTTCTCTTCCTATTTGAATTTTAAAGTAGTCATTCAAAATAAAACTTTCATGAATGTAATGATTTGTCCTTGGTTAAATTGTTGTAAGAGGCCATAGTCTTTTAATACAGAAGAGCAATTGTCAGAATAAGTTTCCTTCAGTTTTTATGAATGAAATATTTGATGGCTACCCAAACACTTTGGTTATAAAACTGCCTTATTGGATTAGAAAAGGGGGGTTGTGCTTTAAGTTACTGCATATTGTTTCACGATTTCTATTTTCCCTCTCCAAATTTCTAGCCAATACAGCTGCTGCTATAGGAGGTTTCCTCTATGTTATCACCTTCCTCCCATATCCTTTCATCCGTTCTTACTACAATGTGCTGAGTCTTAATAAGAAGCTGTTTTCCTGTCTTCTTTCAAATGTTACAATATTCTTAGGGATTCAGATTCTAATTACCTCTGAAATTACAGGTAAGCATTCTCTACCATGATCAACCCTGCCCTCTCCCCAAGAATGGAATGAGGTTTTCAAGAGTGGGACTGCTTTGTTTCTGTCTTTGTATCCCCAGTGTGAGAGGCAGCATGGCCCAGTGGATCTCAGAGTGAGGGGACCAGGTCCTGCCTCTGACACATGTTCATAAGTCATTTAAATTTTCCATGCCCCAGGCCACTCTCTTTTAGACTGGAAGTTGCTAACCTGCATTGGTAGACAGTTTCCTCACTTAAGGTTCCCTATATCACCAAAATCACAGCTCTAAACAATAATAAACTCCCAGTATATCCCAGTGCCTTGCAAATCATAGATGTTTGATAAATGTTTAAATTGAATTGAATCGGGGACCCCCCCAAAAAAAATTGAATTGAATCCCTTTAGAGTCCTCTCTTTGCTGATTTGATCCATAGGTAAAACTAGGTCATGACAATGACATCCTGTGGTTTTAAATAATAATGATTATGTTAACTGAACTTTTATAGCACCTCAAGGTTGACAGACTTACATGGAAGATTAAGTTCCTGGCTTTTCAGTGCTTTAAAAGAGATATTTTACAGTATTTTTGAAAATTACTTTTAATTAGTACAAAACAGAAGGTTTTATGATAAATACATTTGTGTTCAGTATATTCTTTCTAGGTTTCTTTCTTTTTTCTTTGGGGGGGCGGGGCAATGAGGGTTAAGTGACTTGCTCAGGGTCATACAGCTAGTAAATGTCAAATGTCTGAGATCAGATTTGAACTCGAGTCCTCCTGAATCCAAAGCCAGTGCTTTATCCACTCCGCCACCTAGCTGCCCCTCAGTATATTATTTCCAAGGAGAATCTGCTTTTCAGGGTTTCAATGCAGACATGAGGAGAAGATGAAAATGTTTGCCAATAATTGGTGGTCTATCGAGGACCTGAGCCTTTGGTAAACTATGGTGAACAAGATATATTGTTTGAAAACTTACTGTCTTAGATTTAGATTTATTTTTTATTATGTCTTTGAAAAAGGGGAGTGTGGTGTGGTGCAAAGAGTGCTGGACTTGGAATCAGGAAGCTAATTTTATTTCCTGGCTTTATGCTCTTACTGGCTATATGACCCTGGGAAAATCACTTAACTTCTCTCTCTCTCTCTCTTTTTTTTTATGGGGCAATGAGGGTTAAGTGACTTGCCCAGGGTCACACAGCTAGTAAGTGTCAAGTGTCTGAGGTTGGATTTAAACTCAGGTCCTCCTGAATCCAGGCCAGTGCTTTATCCACTGCACCACCTAGCTGCCCCCACTTAACTTCTCTATGCCTCAGTTTCCTCATATAAAAATCTGGGATAATAATGTCATCTACTGTTAAAGGTTGTTAAGAGGAAAGCATTTTGTAAACCTTAAAAATACTATAAAAATGTGAGCTACAGTTATTAAAATATAGTAACAATAGGCTTTTTTCTAGGAACAGAATAAACCTAGCAAATTTGTTCATATTTTCCTGGCATTTTATGAATCAATTCAAAGTGAGCTTAAACTGTTAAGGGAGGAGGAAAAATGGTCAAAATGGTCCACATAGATCTGACAAGCTATGGAAAAAAGCAAGTATAACATAAAAGAATATTACACAAAACAACTAGTAATTTATGAGAAGTGATATTCAAAAGGATCCTGAAGGGAAAAAAAAAACCTCATGACCTCAAATAGCTATATATAAATACAGAAAGTATGGGTAACAAATGGATTAAATTAGTCATTTTGTCCTCATAGGTATTACAGAGACTTGGTGGAATGAGATTCATGACTGTAGTATAGTTCTTGGAAAGTATGCATTATTCAAGAGGAATGAATTAAATAAAGGGTGGTGGTGTGGCAGTATAATTTAAGAAGAAAATTCAGATGGGAAATAAGATAGGGATCATTTTGGTGACAATCAACAAAGAGAAAAATAGAAGAAACATTGCTATAGAACTACAGAGCACCTGTATCAGGAGAATTAAAGGGGTGAACACGTGGATGGCAAAGATATAGCTAGGATAGATGGTGAGATAGAATGTGAAACATAATTGGGTCTGGGGCCAAAGAGAGATATAAAGTGGCATGTGAGTTTGTCCTATCTGACCAATCAATACATCGTGTTTCCAGGATGGTAATTTCAAATCTGATTGTGATAAATTACTTAGGACATGGTTTCAAGAAGCTTCTTTGTTTGGGGTTTCAATAGATTGCTACAGGAGGTAGCCACTATTAACAAAGTGGGAAGTTTTACTGGTTCAGAATGGAAGAACTTCAGAGTTCATTTCCAACTTGGATTCCTGCCCTAGTAATTCCTCTACAGACTTTAGACTGAGTTAAAACCTGGAACTGAAACCCTGACTAGAGTGCTTATGACCACCTCTAGGCACAGGTCTCTTGCTCAGTTCACTCTGCACCTATGACTCAGAACAGTTGACACTGATTTGGGCACTCTGTAGAAATTTAGGATCCTCTTTGCTGTGTTTGAGACCTCTTCTTTCATTGACTTATAGCTTCCCCTTGGGATAGAGTCCCCTCTGTAACATGATCTTCACCAGATCCCTCCTCAATCTCTGGAGCCCTGTCTCCCTATATTGACCTGGGCTAGAAAAGTGACTCACTATGATTTTTTCTTGTATTTCTTGGTCAGGATTGTGTGTAGTGTTTTTTCTAGATCTGTTAGGATGACTTTGAGGGGAGTAGAGGGGAGGGAGAGAAAAGCATTATATACTTCTTTGCTGCCCCACCATATTGGCTTAGTCATTCTCTTCATTTCTTGAATATCCCTGTCACCATAATAGCTTTTTGATGGTGAGATTTGGTTTTTGTTTGCTCATCCTTCCAGCCTACTTTCTGACCTAAGCCTTTATGTTAGGGCCAGAATCTGTGAACTTCTGGAAGAAGGCATACAACAATGAGATCAGTACAACAGCTCTGTAGACCTTCAGTCTACAGAGACCACACTTTCCTTCAGATCCTCTCAAATACTGAGCTAGCTCTGCTAACCTCATCATCCACGTGTACATGCCTAGAAAGTACACTGCCAAGGTAAGTGAACCACAGTGTTCAAGATTTCTCCATCTGTTGTAACCAGTGGTTGCCTGTATGGATGGTGTGATCCTGGCTTGTGGAGAACCTGTGTTTTATTAGTGTTAATTATCAGGCCAAAATAAACACACAAAGCAGAGAATTAATCCATACTCTGTTGTGTCTCAGCCTCAGAAGTTTGAATGCACAATCCTCTACAAACACAGTTCTCCCTCCACTTAAGTCTTAGCATCTTGCCTTTTCAGGTTAAGTAATTTGCCATCAGCCTGGTAGATGACCTTGATGCCATTTTTGTCTTCAATGAAAGCATCTGATAACAATGCTGAAAACATTTTGCATGGGAGCAAGCGAATAGCCTTGCTTCACTCCACTGGTGACTGGGAAAGCAGGAGAGCATAGTCCATTATCCAGCACATGTGTAAACATGCCATCATGAAACTAATGTACAATACTGATAAACTCTGGGCAACTAAATTTTGCCATGATCTTCCACAAGCCCACATGACTAACAGTATCAAAGGTCAGATCGACATCGTGCATCGACCTCTGTTGTGCTCCTGACATTTCTTCTGGAGTTGTTGGGCAGCAAACACTATATTCACCATTCCTCAACTTTTTCTGAAGTCACACTGGACCTTGGGTAGAAGACCATCTTCCAGATGAAGGATTAGCCTATCAAGGAGGAGACTGGCAATAATCTTGCTGGCAATGACTAAAAGAGGGACCCTACCCTGTGATGGATAATGGAGGCATCCTTGAACACTTTGGGGATAACCTCCTCTTGCCATGTAACCTGGAAAATTTCAGCTTTTGTATGAGCTTCCAGTGGACTCCCTGCCTTGTAAATCGCAGCTGGAATAGAATCAGAGCCAGATGTTTTGCCACAAGAGGACCCTAATGGCATCATACCTTCTTCAGTGGGATGTTTGGCTAGAGAGGGATCAGCATTGATTAATGATGCTATGTTGAGAACTGAGTTTTGAGAACACTATGGAAGTGTTCAGCCCATCTCTCCAGAATCATATCCTTATTACTAATCAGTGTGGCTCCATCAGCATTGAGTAGTTGAGATCTACCATAAGTCTTTGGCCCATAAATAGCCTTCAAGGCATCATAAAATACTTCGGATTTTTACTATCAGTATAAACTAAACTTCCTTCTTACTGAGCCAAAAATACTTTATCTCTCTAAACGTTCCTTGCACTTTACTTTTTTCTGATAAGAAATTTTCATTATGTACTGACTGCTTATGAGCATCTAATTGGTGATGGCCAGTACTAAAACAATTTAAAACATAATTCTCTGTGTAAATACAATGTAGAAACTTAATAACTCATCACTGAAGGTCAAGCATTAGAGAAACATCTGTTCAGTAGAAATTCTAATGTTCAACTAAAGATTAGCACAAATTCACAGCAGAACAGGATCCATTAACCACAGTATTATTTACATTCCTTTTAATTCTTAGTAATTTTTTAATCAATGAGCGGTTAAAGAAGTCTTGGGAAGACCCTCTTTCATTCCTTACCTCTGATTTACCCACAGCTATTTTGTCAGATTACAGTATAATCTAGATCACTGGTATCAATACACTTTACTTTTTGGTTAATTTTTTGGCAGGGCAATGGGGGTTAAGTGACTTGCACAGGGTCACACAGCTAGTAAGTGTCAAGTGTCTGAGGCCGGATTTGAACTCAGGTACTCCTGAATACAGAGTGGGTGCTTTATCCACTGTGCCACCTAGCTGCCCCTGTACACTTTACTTTTGATGGAGTTAAACATTGCCATCTTAGAGACAGATGAACTATCCTGCTGAACCTTGTGTAGTTCTATTTTTTTTTATTTAGCTGCTTCTGAATTACTCTGTCATTTCCATTAAGCCAATCTTGATGTTTGTAAATGTTCTGGCCCAGATGAGTAAATGAGATTCTGTACTTCAGATCTCTGAAAGCTGCTCACTCCTTTTTGACTCCACTGTTGATAACAATGTGTTGGCTCAGCTTTCCTTCCAAAATTGCAACAACCTATTCATGCTTGGAGAAGTCCTCTAGTCTGTTGACATTAACTCTTCTGCTAGTTGTCTTGTCTTGGAGCCACCACTTTTGTTGAATTCAGATGTTCAGCTAGTAGAGGATAAGTCTATGATCAGTCCAGCACTTTGAGCCACACAATGCTGTCATCACTGTCACATCCTATCTGTTTGTTCTCCTTAAATGGCATAGTCTATTAAATGCCAATGTTTGCTACAAGGATGCATTTATAAATTTTTATGGTGTTTAGGTTAACAGAAGGCCATGTTGTTGATGAGGTCTTGAGACACAAGTCTTCAGTAGTTAAGTGATCATTGCTGTTGCTGTTTCTAACTCCCTTCCTTTCAAGGACTCCCTGCCATGTCTGATAGTCTGTGTCTACTCTGATGTTAAAGTCACCTAGAAGTAAAAACTTGTCCTCTCTGGGTACATTGATGTTGAGGGTCTCCATGTCTTCAAAAAGTTTTTCTTTGATCTTATTAGGGCTCATCATGGTGGGAGCATAGACAATTATAATGGTGGTGTGGTGCTTTCCTGAAAGTGGCAATTGCATTGTCATGAGCCTGTCATTCACTCTTTTTTGGGGAAGCATACAAACTTGTTGACTAGATTAATTTTGATTTCAGTACCTATGCCAGCTTCATGGTGCTTCCCATTTTTGTGCTCACTCCAGAAAAACATGTACCCAGCTTTGATTTCAGTAAGCTGGCCTTCATTTCCCAGCCTGGTTTCACTCAGAGGCACTATTTGGATGCAATAGTTGTTGATTTCTCTAACAATAAGAGCTGTTCATCTTTCAGATCTAACGAATTTTATGTTGTCCATAAGCACGTGTACATTTCATGTACCAGTGGTTAGTGGAATCATCTTTGCAAGAGTTTTTGTATACTTACTTGTATTTCAACCATAGGGTGGAATCTCTGCCTGCCATGGTAAGCAGCCCAGCGTTGGGTGAAGTAACCAATATATAGGGCACCTTTTCTAGCCCCTTATGCCAATAGGTAAGCAGTACAGTCTTTAAAAAGGCTCCTCAGAAACCCAGGGGTACTGCCAAATCCCATTCCTGCTTCAGTTCCAATGAGAAGATGACCCTATGGCCCGGATCATCTGTGTGCATGCTTGTGACTAAAGCTCCCAGTGTATCTGCACCTGTTGCTTTATCACTTGCCTGTCACCACAAGATTTTGAGTTAGGTAAAGATGGTAAAATGGTATTCCTGATGCCTTTTGACTTACACATAAATTGGATTTTAAGTGAGGCAGAGATGTAGAAAGTTGTCAGCCTCACTGTCTCTTCCAGAGTCATCGGTCTAGTAGCAAGACAAAAGTCAAGATGAATGATGATGGCTAGGGTGCAGCGGATAACCTTGGTGTTTTTTATGTTTAACCAAGCTCTAAGTGCTCCATAGCTCCTGCTTCAGTTGTCTTCATGGCCTTTGGAACAAATTGTTCTCATTCACCCATTCATGTGCTTGGGTAGACACACTCCTCCCAATGCACTGCCAGGTTTGAGACCCCTCAATTACCCTTAACCTGGCTTAGCCTCATCTGCTGAAATGGTTTACCAGGGTTTTGCAACTATACATGCTATAGCTTCTTGGAGCCACAAGTGAGAGTTGAGTGGGTGGCAGGTGGAAACCAAAAGTGGAAAACAGCCCTGAAAAGGGCTTGGCAGTTCTCATACCAGAAGTACTAGCCTTCCCTGAACATCCCTATACCCCAATAGAAGATGAAATACAGCCTAGTTCCATACTATCAATTTCTCTAATGATCTAGAAAATACACTAGAACAAATTCTGAAGAAAAAGTCACAATGAGTAATATTTTTCTAGGCTAGGGTGGCTTAGGGAAGGAAGAGATATTTGTGGATGCTAGGAATAACATCTGGCTAAGAACATTCATAGAGAACAAGAGCCAAGACAGGACAGAAAGTATGAAGGCAGAAAAAGATTCCAGGGGATCCCTGAACTAACACTGGGTACAGTAACAAGTACTGTCTAGCAGCTCTGTCACCTACTGCCTAGTCCAGATTCACAGATCCAGGGCAGAGAGCAAACTTGGGCCCTAGCTGGGTACCAATCAAGGAATAAGTTCCAGAACATAACTGTGTGTCTCTAAGGTCAGGAAGAGAACATTGAGTGCCTATCGTAGCTTTTAGCTCAGCATTAAGACTTGCAGATGAATAACTAGGTCAGGAGTCTCAGACCAAAGGTCATTTGAGAGTTTACTCAGTCTGAACTTGCAGAACCTGCCAGTAGGCTACCAGTGACTCAGTGCAGCAACAGTCAACTGAAACTCTCTCCCAAAGACTTAGTCAATGATATATCTACCAAACTACCAAAGGATTAATTTATAAAGCTAGAAAAATAATAATTTATTTGGAGGGGAAAAGGATAACAAAATTCATTCTGAGGTAATATCAAAGGAAATAATGATTTTTAAAAAGGACTGGTAGTAGAAAATGACCTATCAGTGACTGATCTAAAACCATACTACAAAGTCATAACTGTCAAAACATTTTGGTACTGGGTAAGAAATAGAGGCAGCTAGAAGACTCAGTGGATGGAGTGCTAGGCCTGGAGTCAAGAAGAACTGAATTCAAGTTTGACCTCATAAATTCACTAGCTACATGACCCTGAGCAAGTCAGTTAACCACTATTTGCTTTAATCCACTGGAGAATGAAATAGCAAACCACACCAGTATCTTTGCCAAGAAAAATCTATACAAGGTCATGAGAAGTCAGATTTGACTGAATGACTGATCAACAAAGAAACAGAGGGGTAAATTGGGGAATGGATTATATATGTAATGTACAGAAGCAAATGAGAACAGGAATCCAAAGATCCTAACTATTGGTTGCAAAACAAAAACTATTGGGAAACTGGGAGAATAGTCGGGAAGAAACTGGGTGTAGATCAATATCTCACCCAGTAGACAAGCTCCAAATGGGTACATGACTTAGACATAATGGGTGACATCATTCACAAATTAGAAACGCATGGAAGAAATAACCTAGATAGGGGAATATTCCATGACCAAAGAAGGGATAGAAAGGTTCACAGGAGGTAAAATGGACAGATTTGATTAAATAAAATTAAAAAGGTTTTTCCAGAACAAAGAAGCTAAAATTAGAAGTAGGAAATTGGGGGTGGGGCAGAAATTGTGCAGCAAGTTTCTCTGATAAGCATCTCATTTCTAAGATGATTCAAATTTATGAGAATAAGAGGCATTCAAAGGACATAAATAGGCAGTTTTTCAGAGCTATCAAATATTATATATAGTGTTCTAATTCATGAGTATTTCAATAAATATTGAATTCAGTAAATCAATAAAAATAGAGAAAATACAAACTAAAACAATTTTGAGGTACCAGCTCATACCCATCAGATTGACTGAGTTGACAGAAAAATAACAAGTGCGAGAAGGTATATGGGAAAACAGGTAATTAATGCACTATTTTTGGAATTATAAACTGGTCCAGCCCTTCTGGAAAGCATTTTATTATGCCCAAAAAGCTATTATATTGTACATACCATCTTACCCAGTGATACTAGTTCTAGACTCCAAAGAGATCAAAGGAAGAGTAAAAGGACTCATATTTTCAGAATTATTTGTAGCAGTTCTTCTTGTGGTGCCCAAATTTGGAAACTTAGTTGATGCCTATAAATTAGGGAATAGCTGAACAAGTTATGGTATATGAATATGATAGAATACTGTTGGACTATAGGGAATGGTGAAGCAAATGGTTTCTGAGAAATATGGAAAGACTTGTAGGAACTTATGCAAAGTGAAGTGAACAGAATCAAGAGAACAATTCATGTAATAGCAACAATATTGTAAAGATAATCAACTTTGAAAAACTTCAGGACTGTCATCACCACAATGACTAAGATCAGTCTTCTTTTTTTTTTTAATTAATAAAGTATTTTATTTTTTCCCCGTTACATGTAAAGATAGTTCTCAACCTTTGTTTATACAAGCTTTACAATTTCAGATTTTTCTCCCTCCCTCCCCTCCCTCCCCCCTCCCCTAGACAGCAGGTAATCTGATATAGGTTTTATATATATATATATACACACACATAATAACATTAATCCTATTTCTGCATTAGTCATGTTATAAGAGAAAAAAAAATCAGAGGAATGATGGAAAACCTCAAAATAGAAGAAAAACAACAGCATCAAAACCAAAAGAAATAGTATGGTTCATTTAGCATCTATACTCCGCAGTTCTTTTTTTTTTTTTCCCCTGGATTTGGAGATCCTCTTCCATCACGAGTTCCCTGGAACTCTTCTGTGCCAGTGCATTGGTAAGAAGAATATAGTCCATCATAGTAGATCAACACTCAATGTTGATGTTACTGTGTACAATGTTCTTCTAGTTCTGCTCATCTCACTCATCACCAGCCCATGCAAGACCCTCCAGGTTTCTCTGAACTCCTCCTGCTCATTGTTTCTTAAAGCATAATAGTATTCCATTGTATTCATATACCACAACTTGTCCAGCCATTCCCCAATTGATGGGCACCCCCTCAACTTCCAATTCCTTGCGACCATGTAAAGCACAGCTATAAATATTTTTGTACATGTGGGTCCCTTTCCCCCTTCCATGATCTCTTTGGGAAAAAGACCCAAAAGTGGTATTGCTGGGTTAATGGGTATGCACAACTTTATCGCCCTTTGGGCATAATTCCAAAATGCTCTCCAGAATGGTTGGATCAGTTCACAGCTCCACCAACAATGGATTAGTGTTCCAATTTTCCCACAGCTTCTCAAACATTTATTATTTTCCTTTTTTGTCATTTTAGTCAATCTGATAGGTGTCAGGTGGTACCTCAAAGTTGTTTTAATTTGCATCTCTCTAATCATTAGAGATTTAGAGCATTTTTTTCATATGGGAATAGATAGCTTTGGTTTCTTCATCAGAAAACTGCCTGTTCATATCCTTTGACCATTTCTCAATTGGGGAATGATTTGGGTTCTTATAAATTTGATTTAGTTCCCTATATATTTTAGAGATGAGGCCTTTATCAGAAGTACTGGCCTCAAAAATTGTTTCCCAGCTTTCTGCCTCCCTTCTAATTTTGGATGCATTGCTTCTGTTTGTACAAAAATTTTTTAATTTAATGTAATCAAAATCATCCACTTTGCATTTTGTAATATACTCTATCTCTTGTTTGGTCACAAAATGTTTTCCGCTCCAAAGATCTGATAGGTAGACTATTCCTTTTTCTCATAATTTACCTATGGTATCACCTCTTATGTCTAAATCATGTATCCATTTTGATCTTATTTTAGTATAAGGTGTAAGATGTTGGTCTGTGCCTAATTTCTGCCATACTATCTTCCAGTTTTCCCAGCAGTTTTTGTCAAATACTGAGTTCCTATCCCAGAAGCTGGAGTCTTTGGGTTTATCAAACACTACATTACTAGTGTCATTTACTACTGCATTTCCTGAGCCTAGCCTATTCCATTGATCTACCACTCTATTTTTTAGCCAGTACCAGATAGTTTTGATGACTGCTGCTTTATAGTAAAGCTCCAGGTTTGGTACTGCTAACCCACCTTCCTGTGAATTTTTTTTCATTATTTGCCTGGATATTCTTGATTTTTTGTTTTTCCAGATGAATTTTGTTATTATTCTTTCTAGCTCTATAAAATAATTTTTAGGTAGTCTGATTGGTATGGCACTGAATAAGTAAATTAATTTAGGCAGTATTGTCATTTTTACTATATTAGCTCTGCCTATCCATGAGCAATTGATATCTTTCCAATTATTTAGATCTGATTTGATTTGTTCATAGAGTTCCTGGGTTTGTCTTGGCAAGTAGACTCCCAAGTATTTTATATTATCTACTGTTACTTTATATGGAATTTCTCTTTCTATCTCTTGCTGCTGGACTTTGTTGGTCATGTATAGAAATGCTGATGATTTATGTGGATTTATTTTATATCCTGCTACTTTGCTAAAGTTGTTAATTGTTTCAAGTAATTTTTGAGTTGATTCTCGAGGATTCCTTAAGTATAGCATCATATCATCTGCAAAGAGTGATAGTTTTGTTTCCTCCTTGCCTATTCTAATTCCTTTAATTCCTTTCTCTTCTCTGATTGCTAAAGCTAACATTTCTAGTACAATATTAAATAATAGGGGTGAATATGGACATCCCTGTTTCACCCCTGATCTTATTGGGAAGGCCTCTAATTTATCTCCATTGCATATAATACTTGCTGATGGCTTTAGGTAGATACCGTTTATTATTTTAAGGAAAGCTCCATCTATCCCTAAACTATCCAGTGTTTTTATTAGGAATGGGTGCTGTATTTTGTCAAAAGCTTTCTCTGTATCTATTGAGATAATCATATGATTTTGGTTGGTTTTCTTATTGATGTGGTTGATTATGTTGATAGTTTTCCTAATGTTGAACCAGCCCTGCATTCCTGGTATAAATCCCATCTGGTCATAGTGTATTATCCTGGTGATCACTTGCTGTCATCTCCTTGCTAATATCTTATTTAAGATTTTAGCATCAATATTCATTAGGGAAATTGGTCTATAATTTTCTTTCTCTGTTTTTGCTTTGCCTGGTTTTGGTATCACCACCATATTTGTGTCATAAAATGAATTTGGTAGAACTCCTTCACCTATTTTTCCAAATAATTTGTATAATAATGGAATTAATTGTTCTTTAAATGTTTGGTAAAATTCACCCGTAAAACCATCTGGCCCTGGGGATTTTTTCTTAGGGAGTTCATTAATGGCTTGTTCAATTTCTTTTTCTAATATGGGTTTATTTAAGGATTTTATTTCTTCTTCAGTTAACCTGGGCAGTTTGTATTTTTGTAAACATTCATCCATTTCATTTAGATTGTCAAATTTATTGGCATACAGTTGGGCAAAATGATTCCTAATTATTGATTTAATTTCCACTTCATTGGTGGTAACATCCCCTTTTTCATTTTTGATACGGGTAATTTGGTTTTCTTTATTTTTTTAATCAAATTAACCAATATTTTATCTATTTTATTGTTTTTTTCATAAAACCAGCTCTTAGTTTTATTGATTCTATAGTTTTTTTGCTTTCAATCTTATTAATTTCTCCTTTGATTTTCAGGATCTCTAATTTAGTATCTAATTGGGGATTTCTAATTTGTTCTTTTTCTAGTATTTTAAGTTGCATGCCCAATTCATTAATCTCCTCTTTCTCTTTTTTATTCATGTAAGCATTTAGAGCTATAAATTTTCCCCTAAGCACTGCTTTGACTGCATCTCATAGATTTTGGTATGTTGTCTCATTATTGTCATTCTCTTGGATATAGTTATTGATTGTTTCTATGATTTGTTGTTTGGCCCATTCATTCTTTAGAATGAAATTATTTAGTTTCCAATTGATTTTCATTCTACTTTTCCCTGGCTCTCTTACATGTAATTTTTATTGCATCATGATCTGAAAAGGATGCATTTACTATTTCTGCCTTTCTACATTTGACTATGATGTTTTTGTGCCCTAATACATGGTCAATTTTTGAAAATGTGCCATGTACTGCTGAGAAAAAGGTATATTCCTTTATATCCCCATTCAATTTTCTCCAGACATCTATCATATCTAACTTTTCTAGTAATCTATTCACCTTTTTCACTTCTTTCTTATTTATTTTTTGGCTAGATTTATCTAATTCTGAGAGGGGGAGATTCAGATCCCCCATTAGTATAGTATTACTGTCTAATTCCTCTTGTAACTCATTTAACTTCTCCTTTAAGAATTTGGATGCTATACCACTTGGCGCATACATATTCAATATTGATATCACTTCATTATCTATAGTACCTTTAAGCAAGATGTAATTTCCTTCCTTATCTCTTTTAATGAGATCTATTTTTGCCTGCACTTTGTCTGAGATAAGGATTGCTACCCCTGCTTTTTTTACTTTAGCTGAGGTATAATATATTCTACTCCAGCCTTTTACCTTTACTCTGTGTGTATCTCTCTGCTTTAAATGTGTTTCTTATAAACAGCATATTGTAGGATTCTGGTTTTTAATCCACTCTGCAATTCACTTCTGTTTTATAGCAGAGTTCATCCCATTCACATTCACAGTTATTATTACTGACTGTCTATTCCCCTCCATTCTATTTACCCCCTTTGTACTTTCTCCCCCTTCTTTCACCCTATTCCTCCTCACTGACGTTTTACTTCTTACCCCTGCCTCCCCCGATCTGCCCTCCCTTTTTATCACCCCCCTCTCTTTTCTTTACCCTTTTCTCCCTTGCTTTTGTCCTCTGTTCTATCAGTCCTCCCTTTCCCTTCCCCTTTTGCTTCCCTAAAGAATGAGTTAAGTTTCTTTATCCCAGTGAACGTATATGTTATTCCCTCTTTGAATCAAATCTAATGAGAATAGGGTTGAAACAATGGTTACCCCTCCTTTCTTTCCCTCTATTGTAATAGTTTTTTTTCACCTCTTCATATGATATAATTCATCCCCTTCCACCTCCCCTTTCCTCTCCTCCCCATAGACTCCCTTTTTAACCCCTTAAAATTTTTTTTGTATCATCACATCAAAGACAATTTATATTTATACCCTCTGTGTAAAGTCCTTCTCTCTGCCCAAATACATTTACAGTTCTTAAGAGTTATGAGTATTATCTTCCCATGTAGGGATATAAACACTTTAACCTAATAGGGTAACCTTTTTTTTTTCTCCCCCTCTGTTTACCTTTTTAAACTTCTCTTGAGTCTTGTATGTTGAGATCAAATTTTCTATTCAGTTCTGGTCTTTTCATCAGGAAAGATTGAAAGTCCCCAGTGTCATTAAATGTCCATCTTTTCCCCTGAAAGAAAATGCAAATTTTTGCTGGGTAACAGATTCTTGGCTGCAATCCAAGCTCCTTTGCCTTCTGGAATATCATATTCCAAGCCTTGCGGTCCTTTAATGTCGAAGCTGCCAGTTCCTGAGCAATCCTGACCATGGCTCCATGATATTTAAATTGCTTCTTCCTGGCTGCTTGGAGTATTTTCTCCTTCACCTGATAATTCTGGAATTTGGCTACAGTATTCCTTGGAGTTTTCCTTTTGGGGTCTCTTTCAGGAGGTGATCGGTGGGTTCTTTCAATGATGATTTTATCCTCTGATGCCATGATATCAGGGCAGTTCTCCTTAATAATTTCCTGGAATATGGTGTCTGGATTCTTTTTCTGGTCATGGCTTTCAGGCAGTCCAGTGATTCTCAAATTGTCTCTCCTCGATCTGTTTTCCAGATCAGTTGTCTTTCCAATGAGGTATTTCACATTTTTTTCTATTTTTTCATTCTTTTGATTTTGCTTGACTGATTCCTGGTGTCTCATGGATTCCTTATCTTTCAACTGTCCAATTGTAATTTTTAAAGCATTGTTTTCTTCAGTAAGATTATGCACCTTTTTTTCCATTTGGCCAAGTGAATTTTTTAAGGCACTGCTTTCTTCAATGAGATAATGCACCTTTTTTTCCATTTGGCCAGTCAATCTTTGTGCTTCCTTTTCCAAGCTGGTGATTCTTTTTTCATAGTTTTCTTGTTTTGCTTTCATTTCTCTCCCCATTTTTTCTTCTACCTCTCTCAATTGATTTTTGAAATCCTTTCCGAGCTCCTCCAGGAAGGCTTTTTGTTCTTGAGACCAATTCACCTTCCCTAGTGAGGCTTCACATGTAGGCAATTTGAGCTTATTGTCCTCATCTGAGTTTGTGTTGGCTTCTTCCCTATTGATACAGAAGCTCTCAATGGAGAGGGCTCTTTTTTGCTTCTTACTCATTATTGCAGCTTATTTATTTATTTTTTAAGTTGAGGTCTGCTCTGGGGGCACCAGAGTCCCTGTTTTGGGCTTCTTGTGCAGGGGTATAGGTGCTGTGTGTCCGGCTTTTTACTCTGAGGCCTTTATGGTGTGTGGAGATCCCCCGCCCTGCACTTCCTGTCTGGGTGCGCTCGGCCAGCCAGGCGCCCGTTCCTGGCGTCAGTTCCCACCTGACCCGTTCATCACCCTCCCAGCTGGTGCAGGTAGGTTTTTCCACTGTTCTTCTTGGCCACCAGATTTTTGAACCAGGTTCCAGGGGCCTCAGTTGTTCAGCTGTGGCCCGCAGCTCCTGCTGACTTGACCCGACCCCCTCGGCACTGGGTTGCTGCCCTGCGCTGGGCCTCCCTTTTGCCCGAGTCAGACCGACCTTTTCCTGAAGTCTTCTAAATTATCTCTGGTTGGAGGACTGTGTCTCTCTGTCCCTTTGCAGGTTCTGTAGTTTCAGAATCCGTCCAGAGGCTTGATTTAATGTTCTTTTTGAGGGAACAGAAGGAGAGCTCAGGCAGTTTGCTGCTTCCTCTCCACTATCTTGGCTCTGCCCCCTAAGATCAGTCTTAAAGGACTCATGAATAAACTTGATATCCATTGCCAGATAGGGCTGATGGACTCAAGAATACAAATTAAAACAGACTTACTTCCTTCCTAGCTTCCTTCTTTTTTCTCTTTTACTCTTTCCCTTCCTTCTTCCCTCCCTCCCTTTCTCTCTTCCCTCCTTCCTTCCACATAGCTAATGTGGGAATTTATTTTGCATGACTATACATATTTGTACTGAGTTTGGGGTTTGTTTTGGTTTTGCCCTCTCCATGGGTAGGAGAGGGAAAGTGGAGACTTCAAAACTGAAATTTTTTTTTCTTTATAAAATTAAAATTTTTAAATGTATAAAAATTGTGAATTATTCAACAATAAGTAATTATTGAGAAGCTTTTTGAAGTGTTTATTCTTACTAAGATCTGTGGAAGACAAGAAAAAAGTAAAAAGCAGTTAATTTCTGGAAGAGATTACAGTTTAGTTAGAAATACATATTTAAATAACAGTGTATTATAGGCCATATGTACCATAAGTGTTCATTAATAGGAAAGATCAGTGTAATTTTGAGTATGTAGGAATGTTTCCTGGAGGAGCTTATATTTGAAATGATCCTTAAAAGATAAGAAAGGATTTGTACACTCAAGATGCACTAAGCAAGGATAATAGGACATAAATGAGTCCACACAGGAGTGATTTCATGTCCTAATGCTTCACAACTTTTGAACTCTATGAGGAAAGAAAAAGCCTTAGCCCAAAATCTTCCAGTACACACTACTAAACCTACCCTGCATTAGTTAACATGAAAAACAGGTCCATGGGTGATTTTTAATTGATATATGCCCCTTATACAGTCCACTGCCACAACCCTTCTTAGTGTAGGGTCCTGCTTCCAGCATATACTGTCCCAAGCTTCAGGGGGTCCCAGGTGTTATGATTTAATGAGGGGCAGTTGCTTCACCTGCCTAGCCCTTTCTCTTGTCTGTAGATAACCCCAGGCCAATTTGCCAATCAACTACACAGCAAAACTTTATGTGCTGTGGTTGCTACAAGCCTGCATCCCTCCCCTACCTGGGCTGCCACTGCTCATGGTTTCCTCCTGGTTCCCTGCTGGGGTATGTGTCAAGATAATGGAATGTGATAGATGAGACTCTGGGAGGGGAACATGAAGCAGGAAGCAGATGCTGGCCAGGCTGTTCCTCCTTTTTTGACTGCCAGAGATTGGTGTGGTGGCAGAGGACTTCAGAAGTGGAAGCTAGGGAAGATTAGGATTGCCAGGTTATAGGAAATCTGTTCTCAATCTTTCTCTTCATTTTTTGGTGAGGCAATTGGGGTTAAGTGACTTTCCTAAGGTCACACAGCTAGTAAGTGTCAAGTGTCTGAGGCTGGATTTGAACTCAGGCCCTCCTGAATCCAGGGCTGGTGCTCTATCAATTGCACCACCTAGCTGCCCCTTCTAATTTACAGCATTTTTTAAAAAATAAGTTTAAGATTCTTAGGGAAAGTGTCTGATATGAAGAATAAAAAAAAATTACTGCCAAATAAACTGAATGGACAAAGAGTCTCCAAATGGTCCATTCAGAGCTTGCCAGGCTGGATTAGTCCTGTTTAGGCAGCAGCTGCTGTTTCCAGGCATCATTCAAGTAAACGAGTCGTTCGTAGTTGATGATAAGGAGAATGAAGTTCAGCATGTAGGTGATAAAACAGAGAATGCAAAATTCCTTCAGCACAAAGTAGAGAATGTATGCCAGGTACAGGGGCCGTAACACAGACACTGTCGAGGAGGTCATGAGGGTTAAAGCTGCAACTGCACTGGCCGTCATGCCAAGTAACAGCTGTAGTATATAAAATATAAGTGGAAAAACATTGTTTGGCTGGTTTATTACACTATCCTTTCCAAAGATGGACCCCAAAAGACCAAATCCTTGACCCCATCCAAAGGAGAGGGTGGCGGAGCAATGCACCCAGGGCCCCAGGTCACAGAACGCCATGGAATGTGATAGATGAGATTTAGCAGATACTCAGGGGCCCACCTGGAGATTAATTAAAACTGATTGAATTGGATAAAGCGACTGACTGCTGACTGGATTACCGGCAGACTTCTAGTTAACTAGATTGTAAGCACATCTGGCTGGTACTTAAGGGTACTTAAGAAGGCATGGTTCTCAGAAGCTGAAAAACTTTGAACTTTGAATTTGAATAACACTAGCCAATCAGCTTGAAGAACCTCCCATTTCTGGGAGGGGAACATGAAGCAGGAAGCGGACACTGGCCATGTTGTTCCTCATTTTTTGGCTGTGAGAGATTGGTATGGTGGCAGAGGACTTTAGAAGTGGAAACTAGGGAAGATTAGGATTGCCAGGTTATAGGAAATCTGTTCTCAATCTTTCTCTTTCTTTTACTATCAATAAACCCTTAAAAATCCTAAACTCATTTATCAGTGATTTTATTCAGTTTCCCCCAAAACTGGGGGGACAGATTAGAACCCACATTTAGAATTTTAAATTACACAGGCACAACATCCAAATCCCCCCTTAGCTCCCGCATATATCCCTGTAGACTTTTCCCCAGCCAGCCATTCAGCCCTCTCACCAGACTGTGAACTTAGTTCCAGAAGATGCCAGCACTGAAGCTGATTCAGAGGTTCAGGGGTAAGTTTCTCAGATGCAGCCTGCCTGGGGCTATATCTATGTAGGTAAAATTGTGGGGCTTGACTCCACTCCCAGCCTGGCTCCCACTTCTGCCAAACTCCCAAGGTGTCTTTAGCTGGAAAATAATCTCAGCCATCTTTTTGTGGGTTCTGCTGCTCCAGGAGTTGTTTTCTGACTGTCTTTGGAGTTTTTGGGGGTGGGGTAATTATGTCTGGAAGTCTCAGCAGTTACTCAAGGTAGTTATATCCTAATGTTCATTTCTCCATATATCTATTCTCCCTTAGCAATCTCATTCATGTCGTTACTTCAATTTCTATTTCTATTCAGGTAACTTCCAGTCCTAATCTCTCTATTGACTTCCAGCCCTATTTCAACTGCCTACAGAATATTTTTTTCTTAAAGGTTCTACCAGAATTTTAATTCATTAAAACCTAACCCCTTAAAACTTGTAAATTTTTGCCTTCTCCCCCTCATGCCATCACATCTTATTTCTGAAAGCTGTAGAAAAATTTTTATAATCTTAGTTTGGCATGCATAATAACCAAGCTATCTTCCATTGTGTATTTCAGAAAAAGGGATTCATTGGGGAACAATTATGCAGCCAGTCACCAGTAATGATGATTTAAACTTTGGACATATCCTTGGAATGCTGATATTTGATTCTTTTTTATATGTCTTGGTGACTTGGTATATAGAAGCAATTTATCCAGGAGATTATGGAATACCCCAGCCCTGGAACTTCTTCTTGATGGTGAGTTATGAAGTTCCTTTTCTTTTGTGTTTTTAATAGCATTATTTTGGCTACTTTGTGACAGTGTGTGAATATTGAAAGAATATACATTCTTCTCCATGGTTTTCTGTTCCTAAAACTGAACTCCAGAGTATCCATTAAAGTTATAAATCCTCCTCCCCATCCCTTATTATTGATGCTGGTTTCAACATGTTCACTTTTTGTATATTATCAAGTGACTTCAAAATCCCCAACAGATGTGATAGAAACTATTATCTATAGGTGATGACATCATAATCTCAAATGTCACTAACTTTTTTTTTTTTTAAGTGAGGCAATTGGGGCTAAGTGACTTGCCCAGGGTCACACAGCTAGTAAGTGTTATGTGTCTGAGGCCGGATTTGAACTCAGGTACTCCTGACTCCAGGGCCGGTGCTCTATCCACTGCGCCACCTAGACGCCCCGTCACTAACTCTTAATCTTTACTATTTACAGCTCACTGGCTACTGTACACTCCCCCCCCCCCAAAAAAAACTCTTACCAGAAAATGACAAAGAGTGCCAAATATGCAATCTTTTTTTTTTAATGTATAAGGTATTTTATTTTTTCCATTACATGTAAAGATAGTTCTCAACTTTTGTTTATACAAACTTTACAATTTCAGATTTTTCTCCCTCCCTCCCCTCCCTCCCCCCTCCCCTAGACAGCAGGTAATCTGATATAGGTTATGTCTATATATCTCTATACATATACATATAGATATAGATATATACACACATATATATACACATAATACCAAATATGCAATCTTAATTGTATAAAATAAAAGGAAGGGAGCAAGAAAGTGAGCAATAGAGGAAAATTAGGAAAAGGGCTAAAATTACCAAAGACCTTAAGAGGAAGAAAACTCAAAGAATTTGAGCGTAAGCAGACAAACCAGAACATTAATAGCATAAGGAAATATGGCCTAGAGATCTAGTGAAAAAAAAAGTTTAGGCATCTCTAAATAGGAATTGTAAATTAAAGGAAAATTATTCAACACCTGATAAGGCAGAGGACCTGTTCCATTTTGAAAAGAAAATGAAACCAGAACAAAATATTCCTGAGCGGTTGGAATGAAAAATAAGAATTGTCAGCACAGAATTTATGGTCTGTACAGTAGAAATAATAGTGAGAGGGGGCAGCTAGGTGGAGCAGTGGATAAAGCACCAGCCCTAGATTCAGGAGGATGTGAATTAAAATCCGGTCTCACACGCTTGACATTTGCTAGCTGTATGACCCTGGACAACTCACTTAACCCTCATTGCCCTGCAAAAAAATTTTAAAAATAATAACAATAATTGGAAGAACATAAAAACTTGGATCTACAATTGCATAAAAAAGAAAAGATGATTGATTGGGGACATAAATAAACAAGTGAAGGACAATCTGGAACAAAAGAAGCAAAAAGCAATAACATTAGTAGAAAACATCTTAATAGGCAGAATACTTGGCAATAACTTAAAGATTATAGGTCTACTAGAAGAACATGATAATTCAAAGAAATTGAACACTATGATTCAAAAAATTATACAAGAAAACTGCACAAAACTTCTCAAAGTCAATGAGGATAGGAATGCCTTGAAAAGCTGAATTAGCCAAATGGAAAAGGAGGTACAAAAGCTCTCTGAAGAAAATAACTCCTTGAAAATTAGGATTGAGCAAATGGAAGCTAATGACTATGAGAAATCAAGAAACAATACAAGAAAAGCAAATGAATGAGAAAAATAGAAGGCAATGTGAAATTTCTCATTGGAAAAACAACTTACCTGGAAAATAGGTCAAGGAGAGATAATTTGAAAATTATTGGACTACCTTTTTGTTGTTTTGTTTTTGTTTTTAATTATTGGACTACCTAAAAGCCATGATGAAACAAAGAGCCTAGGCATCATCTTCCAAGACATCGTCTAGGGAAATTGCCCTGATATTCTAGAACCAGAAAATAAAATAGAAATTGAAAGAATCCACTAATCATCTCTTCAAGGAGATCCCAAAATAAAAACACCCAGGGATATTATAGCCAAATTCCAGAGCTACTAGGTCAAGGAGAAAATACTGCAAATAGCCAGAAAGAAACAATTCAAGTATTATGGAGCCACAGTCAAATTAACACAAGATTTATTTAGCAGCTTCTACATTAAAGGATTATAGGGCTTGGAATATGATATTCTGGAGGGCAAAGGGACTGGGATTACAACCAAGAATCACCTACCCAGAAGACCTGAGTATAATCCTTCAAGGGGGGAAAATGGATATTCAGTTAAAGAGAGGACTTTTAGGCATTCCTGATGAAAAGACCTGAGCTGAGTAGAAAATTTGACTTTCAAATACAAGACTCAAGAGAAACTTAAAAAGGTAAACAGGGAAAAAATCATAAAGTATATTAAAAGATGATGCTTGTAACTAATAAGAACTTTCTCATTAAGGCAGCTAGATGGAGTATATTTAGTCAGAGGGCACAGATGTGAATTAAATGTGAATAGATTATATCTTTTAAAAAATTAAATCAAGGAGTGAGAGAGGAATGCACTGGGAGAAAAGGAAAGGGAAAGATGGAAAGGGGTAAAGTATCTCATATAAAAGAAGCAAGAAAAAGCTTATATAGTGGAGTGGGACATGGGGGAGGTACTAGGGAATGAGTGAATGTTACTCCCATCAAAAGGGGTTCAAAGAGGATATAACATACACACTCAATTGGGTATAGAAATCTACCTTACCATTCAGGAAAGTAGGAGAGGAAGAGAATAATGGAGAATGTGGTAGAATAAGATAGAGAATAAATTAAATGGTGTGGGGAGGTAATAGGAGGAGGGAAATACAGTTAGCAATAATGACTGATAATTTTTGAAGCGTTTGTCTGATAAAGACCTCATTTCTCAAACATATAGAGACCTGAGTCAAATTTATTAAAATAAGAGCCATTCCCCAATTTATAAGTGATCAAAAGATATAAAGTTTTCAGATGAAATAATCAAAGTTCTATAGCCATATGAAAAAAATGCTCTAACTCACTATTGATTGGAAAAATGTAAGTTAAAACAATTCTGGGGCACCACCTCATGCCTATTATATTAGATAATAGGACAGCAGAGAAAAATGACAAATGTTGTAGGGGATATGAGGAAAATGAGATATTAATGTAATGTTGGTGGAGTTGTAAACTGATTCAGACATTCTGTATAGCAAATTGGAACTATGGCCAAAGGGCTTTGAAACCATGTATACTCTTTAACCCAGTAATATCACTACTAGGTTGTTATCCAAAAGGGATAAAAAACAAAAAGTTAAAGGACCTATATGTATAAAAATATTTATGGCAGCTCTTTTCTAGTGACAAAGAATTAAAAATTGAGAGGATGCCGATCAATTGGGGAATGACTGGATAAATTGTGGTATGTGATTATGATGGAACACTATTATGCTATAAGAAATTATGAGCAGCATGCTCTCAGAAAAACCTGGAAAGACTTACATGGGCTGATGTAAAGTGAAACGAACTGAGTACAAAGCAACAGCAGTATTGTAAGATGTCCAGCTGTGAATGACTTGGCTATTCTCAGCAGTACAATGATCCAAGAGAACTCTGAAGGACTTATAATGAAAACTGCAGTCCATCTCCAGACAAAGAACTGATGGTGTTTGAATACAGATCAAAGCATAATTTTTAAAGTTTATTTTTCTTGAGGTTTTTTTGTCTGTTTTCTTTCACAACTTCACTAATATGGGAATGTTTTACATAACTACACATGAATAATTTATATTGAATTGCTTGCCTTCTTAAATTGGAGAGTGGGGAGAGAAGAATTTGAACACAAAGTTTTAAAAATGGATGTTAAATTTGTTTTTACATGTAATTGGGGAAAATAAAATTCTAAATTAAAAATAGAAGAAAAAAGAAAAATGCTAGGCTGCAAACAACAAGACACTCAACTTGTTAAATTTAACCATTTCATTGATGAGCAATACATTCTAGATGCAACCAGGAGAAAGACCTTCAAATATAAAGGAAAGGAAACTCAAATAACACAAGACTATTTTGAACCCACCAGAAAATGAGAGGGAATGGAAGAACATGTTCCAAAAAACAATAAAGCTCAAGATTCAATCCAATGTAACATATCCTGAAAATCTGAGTTTAAGCATAAATGAAAAAAAAGATGTATATTTAGTCATTTAAAAAAGTGTTTGAAACACTCTTAGAAAACTAGATCTGAAAAGGGTATTTGCTTCTCAAACAGCATAGAAAAAAGAAACACAAGAAGAGTAAATAAATAGGGCAACCAAGGACACCACCACCAACAAAATAACAGAGACACCATCAAAAGATTTCTTTCTTCACAGACATAAGAGTGAAAGCAGAATTCAAATAGAAGTGACAATGGAAAAGTATTATGAAATATTATGGATTAAATATCACAACACTCCACCTACAGGTGAATCAATGTTTTTCATAAAACTAAGCTACAAAATAGAAAGACAGAAAAAAGAAAAGGGAAGAAGAAGATAAAGGGAAATATGTGATCCACCCTAATCAATTCAAAGGATTTAATAAAGAGAAAATAACTCTTGTAGGCTCTCATCTTGAGAGCCTATAGGAGAATAGTCAAGATAGTAAAGGGAGACAATAAAGAGGGAGAAAAGAGATTAACCTTGTTTCAGTGGTAATTGGGGGTCTTATTGATTAATGATCCCGTAGAAGAACAGAGATTGTATAAAGGGAAATGGGGGCCTTACAATGGGTATGATCTTCAGAGATTTGGTGCTTAGAGAAAGCACTCATCTTTCCTCAGGAAAAGGGGAGTCAGATTTCTTCAGCACAACTGACACCCATAGGAGGGGGAGAACATGGACCCATGAAAGAGATCTCCAGGGAAATGAGAAAAAAGTGACCAGGGAAAGATCAAGAGTCAATAATAAACTACATGATCAAGGAAACTCAATAGCCTCTCTACCCCAGCAGAATTTGGTAGTTCTAAGAGTGAGGTACAACAGAAAAATGGTAAGAGTGGGGAGCAGATGTAGGAAAAAATAACAGATATAGGAAATAGAACCCAAAACAGGTAGTCCAAAAGTTTAAAATCCATGAGAAAGTCAGAGAATAAAGTACCAAATAAGTATAATGGCCATGAATCAAAGTATAGAAGTCTAAAAATAGGCAGAAGAAACATAAATAACGAAGGAAAGAAATACTTTTAGAATAAGGTTTGGAAAATAAAATTTTAAAAAATTTAAAAACAGAAATTGAAAGAGGAGAGAGGGAGCATTCTACTTGACAAATTGAAAGGAAATAGATATTATGGGAATAGGGTCACCCTAAAATATATTAAGCTGAAGTAACTGAAGAAAAATAGTACTGTGTTTACAGCAAAAGAAGAGGGGATCCCATGTTGGGAAAAAATTGAAATAAATAGAAAAAAATATAAACCAGACTCAATTTTAAGTGTGAATGGATTAATTAATCCAGTAAAATGAGTAAGAGAGACAGCTTGGATAAGAAAACAAACCCCCACAGTATGGTGTTTGCAGAAAACATTTGTAAACAAAAACAAACAGAATAAAATTAAGGGATGGAAAAAACTTTAAATCAAGTGAATAAAAAAGTGGGAATTTCATCCATTCTATCAGGCAAAGCAAAAACAAATATTCAGAACATTAAAAAAATACATTATGCTGAATCATTGACAACAAATAACTATATTAAACTTATGTTCTCCCAATGTCATAGCTTCTAAATCCATAAAGGAAGTGTTAACCAAGTTACAAGAATTCATAGATATTAACAGTAGCAGCAAGAGATTTAAAA
Organism: Dromiciops gliroides; assembly: GCF_019393635.1. NCBI lineage: Eukaryota > Metazoa > Chordata > Mammalia > Microbiotheria > Microbiotheriidae > Dromiciops > Dromiciops gliroides. Next base: position 544,509,431 of record NC_057861.1, on the reverse strand, counting down.
GTCCCTCTCTCAGTTTTAGGTAAATCTAACTGGAACTTAAAGAAAAGTGAAAATACAGAACTGAAAAAATTTCTGGAGAAAATTGAATTGCAAAAGAATATGCATATAAAATTATATATAATATACACATATCATAAATTATGTATAATATATATGTGTATGTGTATATATGTGTGTGTGTGTGTGTGTGTGTGTGTGTGTGTGTATATATATATATATATATATATATATATATATATATATATATATATATATATATATATATATATTTGTTTTTGTTCAGTCCTGTCTGACTCTGTGAACCCATGGATCATAGCACTTTAATACTGTCCATGGGGTTATCTTGGCAAAGATATTGGAGTGATTTGCTATTTCCTTGTCCAGTGGATTAAGGCACACAGAGCTTAAGTGATTTGTCCAGGATGTTACAGCTAGCAAGTGTCTGAGGCCATATGTGAACTCAGATCTTCCTGATCCCAGGCCTAGTGTTCTACCCACTGAACAAAATAGTTGCCTTATGAAACATATACAAAATGTTATCAACATCTGTTACAAATAAATGTTAAAAAGACAGAAATAGTAAATACATCCTTTACAAATCACAACACATTAAAAATAGATAAGGATTCAAGAACCACAAACAAGGATCGTAACCCAAGACTTAACATTAAAATTCTAAATAATGAATAGCTCAAAAATAAATCTTAGAAACAAATGATCATGAAAAACAAAATCTAAATGATGAAAAATCACACCAGAATTTCTGAAATAAGCTAAAATATTCCTCGATGGGTAACATAATATCCCTATAAGCATATATCAACAAATAGAAAAGGAGAGAGTAATGAACTGAATATGTAGTTTGTAACATTAGAAAGTGAACAAAGAACAAAGTAGGAGATATTAAAAGAAGAGAAATGGATAAACTAGAAACCCCCCCAAACTACAGAAATTATAAAACCAAAATATCTTTGTCTGAAAATACTAAAAAAAAGCATAAACCATTAGCCAATATTATCATTTTAAAAAGAATAATCAAATCAACAAATAGCAAATAAACAGGTAAAATAATAAAACTAGAAGAAATGAAGAAAATAATAAAACTGACTGTACCCTGTTATATGTTAACAACTAAGAATGCAAAAGAAATAGAGGAATACCTTCAAAAGTATAAAACAAAAATTTTAAAGTATAAAAAAATATAAATAGAACTAGTTCCAAAGAAAAAAATCAAAGGAAAAATACCTAGCCCCGATGGACGTATAGAATTCTATCACATTTTTAAAGAACAATTAATACTTATACTGTATAAATTATTTTTAATAATTGAGAAAGCAATTTACCATAATCCCTTTATGAAGCAAGTATAGTCCTAGTATCTAAAATAGGAAAGAATGGATAACAGAAAGAGAACTATAGATCAAATATCATTATTGAATATCAGTTTAAAGATTTTAAACAAAATCCTATCAAACAGACTACAGTGATTTATTCAACAAATCATTCAATTCACTTCAAAGTCAGATTTTTACAAGGATTTCAAAGATGGTTCAACATTAGAAAAACAGTCAACATAATTAATCATATTGAAAACAAAATATCTACTATCAGTAGATGCAGAAAAATCCTTTTAAAAAGTATGACATTTATTTATGCTAAAAACCCTACAAAGTGTAGGCATAGAAGAATTTTATTTTAGTATAAAAGCATCTATCTAAAACCAAAAGTGATCATAATAAACAATGGTTATATATTAGAACCTTTTCCAATAAATATGGGAGTAAGCAAGGATATCTGTTTACCAAAATATTATATATATATATATATATTAATATTATATAGATCTAGAAATGCTAGCAATAGCTGTAAGATAAGAGAAAGAATATAAAGGCATATAGATAGGTAAAGAGGAGATAAAACTATATCGATTAGCTGATGGTATACTTGGAAAATCAGCAAATATAGTCATCAAGACAATAGCTTCACCAAAATTTCATGCTACAAAATAAACCCCAAAAATAATTGTTTTTGAAAAAAACTAGGATTCTAATACACTCATGTTGGAGTTGTGAAATGATCCAACCATTCTGAAGAGCAATTTGGAACTGTGCCCACAGGGCTAGAGAACCGTGCATACCCTTTGATCCAGCAATACCACTGCTAGATTTTTATATCCCAAAGACATCCCCAAAAAAGAGAAAATGACCTATTTATACAAAAATATTTCTAGCAGCTCTTTTTGTGGTGGCTAAGAATTGGAAACCAAAGGAATGCCCATCAACTGGGAAATGGCTAAACAAGCTGTGGTATATGATGGTGATGGAATATTACTGTGCTATAAGAAATGACAAACAGGATGAATTCAGAAAGCCCTAGAAAGACTTGTATGAACTGATGTATAGTGAAGTGAGCAGAACCAACAGAACATTGTGCACAGAGACAGCAATATTTTTTGAAGAACTGTGAATAACAACTATTCTCAGCAATGCAGTGATCCAAGACAGTCCCAAGGGACTAATGCATACTCTCCACCTCCAAAGAAAGAACTGATATTGATGGAACACAGACTGAAGCATGCTATTTTTCACTTTCTTTCATTTTTCTCTTTTATTCAAGTTTTCTTACACAAAATGACCAACATGGTAATGTTTTACATAATTGTACATGTATAACATATATCTGATTGCTTACTACATCGGGGGGCGGGGAAGGAGAAGGAGGGATAAAAATGGAACCCCAAACTATAAATAAAAATGTTTATTACTTTTTAAAAATCAATTTAATTTCTATACATTAATGAGAAAATCCAAGTTGGTATATGTGATTGTCAATATACCAAGGACACAAAAGTTTTAGCAAATAATATGCACAACGACATATTAGCTGTTATCATCATCATCATTATCACCACCACCACCATTATTCAGTAACAAAGGACTACTTAAAGAAATGAAGAATAGCTTGAATAGCTAGAATGATATATACTACTCATGACTGTGCTGTCAGTATAATAAAAATGACAATACTAGCAAAATTAATTTACACCTTTAAGTAATAGTAAGCCAATAAAATTATCAAAGGGATATTCTATAGAATGTAATAAAATAAGAACAAAATTCATTTGGAAAAACAAAATATCTAGAATAGTAATAGAAATAAAAAGTATAAGAATCAAAAAGGAATAGCAACATTAAACTCTATTATAGAGCATCAGTCATCAAAGCCATCTGGTATTGGTTAAAAAATATAGAAGGAGATTAATAGAACAGACTATAAAATCGATCAAAAATGACAGTCAATAACAGTATTAGACCAAATATAAAACTAAATTACTTAAGAAAGAACTATTTATTTGAAAAAAAAACTGCTGGGAAAAGTGGAAATCAATCTGGCAGAAATTAGGCTTAGTCCAACACATACACCATATTCTACATATGTTTGAAGTGACTATGTGATCTTAATAATAATGATCACAGTAATTTTAAAAATTAGAAGAGAAGTAAATCATATATTTCTCACATCTTTGGTTAGGAGATATACTATTGACCAAACAAGGTATAAGAGAACATTACAAAAGATAAAATAGGTAATTTTCATTATATGAAATTGAAAAACTTCTACACAGGCAAAATTGATGCACTTAATTTAAGAAGGGAAGCAGTAAAATAGGAAAGTAACTTTATCTAAAATTTATCTTTAAAAAGTTTATTAGGGGGTGGCTAGATGGGGCAGTGGATAAAACACCAGCCCTGGATTCAGGAGGACCTGAGTTCAAATCCGGACGCAGACACTTGACACTTACTAGCTGTGTGACCTTGGTCAAGTCACTTAATCCTCAATGCTCTGCAAAAAAGAAAGAAAAAAAAGAAAAGAAAAAGTTTATTAGCATGCAGAAATCTGTTTAATGTGATTATTCACATTTAACCTATATCAGATTGCTTGCTGTCTTGGGGAAGGGGGAAGGAAGGGGTCAGAGGGAGAAAAATTTGGAACTAGAAATCTTATAAAAACAAATATTGAAAACTATATCTACATATAATCAGAAAATAATAAAATACTTTTATGATAAAAAAGTTTATTAGTAGCTAAGATATAAAAGCAATTCATAAAAGATCAAATAGTGGGTTTTGCCTCATTCCTTGCAAATTGGCAAGAATGACAAAAGATGTCAACAATCAATATTGGAGGGTTTGTGGGAATATAAACATGTTGTTGGAGCTGTGAATTAGTATAACAGTTCTGGAAAGCAATTTGGAATTATATAAATAAAGTGACTAAAATGTCCATACATTTTGACTCCTTTACTGGGTGTTCACCTCAAGGAAGCCATTAATATGAAAAAACAAATCCCCATATACGCCAAAATATTTTGATAGTATTTTTTATGCTAGCAAAAAAAAAAAAAGCAAAACAAATGCCAGAATGATTAAACAAAATGTAGTATGCAAATGTAATGACAAGTTGCTGTGCTATAAGAAATGATGAATGTAATGAATATGGAAAAACATAAAAAGATCTACCTGAATTGATGTGGAATGAAGTAAACAGATAAAAGAAAACAATATATACAATGACTACAATATAAATGTAAATAACAACCACATTTATTTTAAAAATCAAAAGTAAATGCTAGGGGGCGGCTAGGTGGCGCAATGGATAAAGCACAGGCCCTGGATTCAGGAGTACCTGAGTTCAAATCCGGCCTCAGACACTTGACACTTACTAGCTGTGTGACCCTGGGCAAGTCACTTAACCCCCATTGCCCTGCAAAAAAAAAAAAAAGTAAATGCTATAAAATTACAAAATACAATCTTTGTTCAAAGGAAGAGCTATGAAATGATGTTCTCAATCCACCCTTTCATAGAGGTGGAAGATCCACAGAAATCATAAATGCACATGTTTTTATGCTTTTTCAATGTACTGATGAGTTTTGTTGACCTTTCTGTCTCATTTTTTCCTTTTATCTTTAAAATTTGTTTTTTCTATGGTATGACTCCCTGGCAGGGAAAAGGGAAAGAAAGAGAGAAACTAGGGGATTGTAAAAAACAAAAGGCATCAAAAAACATTTTTAAAAGGTTCTGAATTGCAGTTTTCTTTTTCTTATGTTATTTTTTACATTTTACATGGTGTGCTAGTTTTTTTTAAAATTTTTCATTCTCTTTTGAGACATGTCATTAAATTGACATGTGTGTCCTGATATCAGAGATCAAGTTTTCCTTTATTTATTTCTAGCATTCATTTAAAAATTTTTTTGAGTGCTAATCTTTGTTCCTCCTTCTAGACTATCCCTAACCCATGGAGAAAGCAAGCAATAGGATATCAATTATATAGGTGAAGTCATGCAAAACATACGTCCATATTAGCTGTTTTGCAACAAAATGAAAAACAAGAAAAAGTGAAAAAATACTTCAATTAGCAGTAAGAAAATATCAGTTCCCTCTCCAGAGTTAGATAGCATTTTTTCATCGTGAGTTTTTTGGAATTGTGTTGGATCATTGTATTCATCAATATAGCTAATTCTTTCACAGTTGATCATTACAATATTGCTATTACGTGTACAGTGTTCTGTTGGTTCTGTTCACTTTGCATCAGTTCATATATCTTCTGATGTTTTTTCTGAAACTTTCCTCATCTTTTCTTATAGTACAAGGGTATTCCATCACAACCACATACCACATTTTGTTCAGCTTTCCCTCATTGATGGGGAGCACTTTAATTTCCAATTCTTTGGGCCTTCCCAGTACAATCAGGGGTGAAGCAAGGATGCCCATTATCACTTCTTTTATTTAATATTGTACTAGAAATGTTAGCTAGAGGAATAAGAGAAGAAAAAGAAATCAAAACAATTAGAACAGATAATAAGGAAAAAACTATCACTCTTTGCAGATGATATGATGTTAAAATTAGAAAATCCTAGAGAATTAACTAAAAAACTACTCGAAATTATTAACAAATTTAGCAAAGTTGCAGCTTTTCTATATATCATCAGCATTTCCATATATTACCAACAAAGTGCAGTAACAACAGATAGAGAAATTACATTTAAAATATCTGTGGACTATATAAAATACATGGGAGTCTACCTGCCAAGAAGAACCCAGAAACTATATGACCAGAACTTTAAAATACTTTCACACAAAGTCAGATTTAAACAATTGGAAAAATATTAATTGCTCTTGGGTAGGCCAATCCAATATGATGAAAATGACAGATGCTAGGTGGAAGCTGGAAGGCGACAGGCATTCTGCTGCATATTCTCAGCTGATTCCTGGGCATTGGTATTTTCTCAGGTATATGTTAGACCAAGGTACTAAAAATAGTATCTTCTAAGCTGAAGGAGTCAATCAGCATTAGGTAACCATTAACATAGCCCATTTGATGACAAATTTGACCAAATCCCCAAATTGGCTGCCTGCCAGATTTATCTAGTTCTGAAGATGGCAGAGAGGAAACAGCAAGCTGCCTGAGGTCTCCTTCTGTTCCCTCAAAAAGAACATTAAATCAAGCCTCTGGACAGATTCTGAAACTACAGAACCTTCAAAGAGATAATTTAGAAGACTTCAGGAAAAGGTCGGTCTGACTCGGGCAAAAGGGAGGCCCAGCACAGGGCAGCAGCCCAGCGCCAAGGGGGTTAGGGGAAGTCAGCAGGAGCTGCGGGCCACAGCCGAACAACTGAGGCCCCTGGAACCTGGCTCAAAAATCTGGTGGCCAAGAAAGACAGTGGAAAAACCTACCTGCACCAGCCGAGAGGGTAAGTTGCCAGCTGTAGGGCCACGAACAGGATAGGTGCAACCAGGCACACTGACCTAGCGCACTTAGACAGGAAGTGCAGGGGGGCAAACTGCACACACTATAAAGGCCTCAGAGTAAAAAGCCAGTCACACAGCACCTATACTCCTGCACAAGAAGCCCAAAACAGGGACCCTGGTGCCCCCAGAGCAGACCTCAACTTAAAAAATAAATAAATAAGCTGCAATAATGAGTAAGAAGCAAAAAAGAGCCCTCACCATTGAGAGCTTCTGTATCAATAGGGAAGAAGCCAACATAAACTCAGATGAGGACAATACCCTCAAATTGCCTACATGTGAAGCCTCACCAGGGAAGGTGAATTGGCCTCAAGAACAAAAAGCCTTCCTGAAAGAGCTCAAAAAGGATTTCAAAAATCAATTGAGAGAGGTAGAAGAAAAAATGGGGAGAGAAATGAAAGCAAAACAAGAAAACTATGAAAAAAGAATCACCACCTTGGAAAAGGAAGCACAAAGATTGACTGCAGAAAATAATTCCTTAAAAAATTCATCTGGCCAAATGGAAAAAAAAAGTGCATAATTTCACTGAAGAAAACAATGCCTTAAAATATTCACTTGGCCAAATGGAAAAAAGGTGCATAATCTCATTGAAGAAAACAATGCCTTAAAAAATTCATTTGGCCAAATAGAAAAAAAGGTGCATGATCTCACTGAAGAAAAAAATGCCTTAAATATTAAAATTGGACAGTTGGAAGATAAGGAATCCATGAGACACCAGGAATCAGTCAAGCAAAATCAAAAGAATGATTTCCTCATTAGAAAGACAACTGATCCGGAAAACAGATCCAGGAGAGACAATTTGAGAATCATTGGACTGCCTGAAAGCCATGACCAGAAAAAGAATCTAGACACCATATTCCAGGAAATTATTAAGGAGAACTGCCCTGATATCATAGAATCAGAGGATAAAATCATCATTGAAAGAATCCACCGATCACCTCCTGAAAGAGACCCCAAAAGGAAAACTCCAAGGAATATTGTAGCCAAATTCCAGAATTATCAGGTGAAGGAGAAAATACTCCAAGCAGCCAGGAAGAAGCAATTTAAATATCATGGAGCCACGGTCAGGATTGCTCAGGAACTGGCAGCTTCGACATTAAAGGACCGCAAGGCTTGGAATATGATATTCCAGTAGGCAGAGGAGCTTGGATTGCAGCCAAGAATCTGTTACCCAGCACAAATGTGCATTTTCTTTCAGGGAAAAAGATGGACATTTAATGACATCGGGGACTTTCAATCTTTCCTGATGAAAAGACCAGAACTGAATAGAAAATTCAATCTTAACATACAAGACTCAAGAGAAGTTTAAAAAGGTAAACAGAGGGGAAAAAAAGATTACTCAATTAGGTTAAACTGTTTATATCCCTACACTGGAAGATAATACTCATAACTCTTAAGAACTGTAAATGTATTTGGGTAGAGAGAAGGACTTTACACAGAGGGTATAAATATAAATTGTCTTTGATGTGATGATACAAAGAAAATTAAGGGGTTAAAAAGGGAGTCTATGGGGAGAAGAGGAAAGGGGAGATGGAATGGGGTGAATTATATCATATGAAGAGGTGAAAAGCTATTACAATAGAGCAAAAGAAAGGAGGCTTGAACATTGTTTCAACCCTACGCTAATTAGATTTGATTCAAAGGGAATAACATATACGTTCTTTGGGGAAGGGAAAGGGGGGAACTGATAGAAGGGAGGACAAAAGCAAGGGAGAAAAAGGTAAAGAAAAGAGGGGGGGTGATAAAAAGGGAGGGCAGATTGGGGAAGGCAGGGGTAAGAAGTAAAACATCAGTGAGGAGGAATAGAGTGAAAGAAGGGGGGAAAAGTACAAAGGGGGTAAATAGAATGGAGGGGAATAGACAGTCAATAATAACTGTGAATGTGAATGGGATAAACTCTGCTATAAAATGGAAGCTAATTGCAGAGTGGATTAAAGCCCAGAATCCTACAATATGCCGTTTACAAGAAACACATTTGAAGCAGAGAGATACACACAGAGTAAAGGTAAAAGGCTGGAGCAGAATATATTAAGTTTCAGCTAAAGTAAAAAAAGCAGGGGTAGCAATCCTTTCCTCAGACAAAGTGCAGGCAAAAATAGATCTCATTAAAAGAGATAAGGAAGGAAATTACATCTTGCTTAAAGGTACTATAGATAATGAAGTGATATCAATATTAAATATGTATGCGACAAGTGGTATAGCATCCAAATTCTTAGAGGAGAAGTTAAATGAGTTTGTTAAGGGCTAAAATTCTAGCTAAACTGTCTAAAATATCTAATGAGTGGTCGCCAATAAATTATAAGCTTTAGCAAGAGTTAGACTTTTAAGCATTTATTAAGGAGAATAAGAATTTGGTAAAGAGAGAGAAAAAGGCCTAGATTCCTATCTATTAAAGGGAGAGCACATTTTTAGCTCCCGTCTCCGCCAGAGTCCAGAGGAAAGAGCGCGAGACTGAGCGCCAGTCTCTTCCTTCCTCCTCCCACTAGTCCGCGTCACTTCCTGACTCCTGAAGAAAAGACTCCTGGTCTTGCCCTCAAAGACCTTCGCCTCATGGGCAGAACTCTTCTACAGTAAGTATCCAGCAGGTGGCGTTATTCCAATCGTTACAGTCCCCCCTGTTGTTCCTCAAGAAACAAAATGTTTCCTTGACGGAACAGTAAAAAGAATATAATAACTATTGCTAACTAATAATATGTGAACAACAATATAGAAAAGGAAGAGAGGAAAGTTTTGTTCAGAGGGGCGATTTTTTTTTTTTTTTTTTTGTCCTCATGAACCGACGCTTTGACATTAGTCTTGCAAAGGGAGGGCCTCTGCAGAGAGTACATGTTACAGATGGTGTATATTATAACAGAAAGAGAAAAAAAACCAACAAAAAGAACAAATCAAAACTGTTCATTTAAAGTCTCTGAAAGTCTTTTCTCAGATGTCCTCTAGGTGTAGTCGTGGAATGGAAGTCTTTTCAGGGGTTGATGTGTGGATGCTGGTAATCAGCCAGGAAATTTCCTACAAAATTGAGCTTAACACAACTTTAAAATAGCTTTGTCAATAATCAAATCAAACAATGAAAGTTCTCAAAAACATGTCTAAGGGAATTCAGAATCTTAGTTGTTACACATGAAACATATAATAAAACAAAAATTGAAACATTCTTTAAAATTATAATATTACTATTATATATTATATAATATTACTATAGTCCCCCCCCTTATGGAGGGTAATTGAGAAGACAATTGCTGTGATATTAATTTTTCAAAATAATTTTTATCTTTGTTTCATCACTTTTTGCATCATCTGCCTAATCATCCTCATGCCATTATGAGAAATTTAAAAAATCTAATATAATTGGTAACAGGTGTCAAGGCCAAATTCAATACTGTATTTATCATGACACCTGAGATAATTATGGGGGTTACCATAAAAGAAGAGAAATGATGGGATATGAGCATTCCCACACTTGAGCAATATGTACTGCCCATACAGTATGCCAGGCTTAAAATAGGTGGATGGAATATATGTCCATGCCACCAAACATATTGGAAGAAACTGAGTCAGACTTAATCAGATGCATGGGATTGAGATGTCCATGGCATCAGGCATATAGGAGGGAGCATAGAAGCCAGGTGTAGAAGTGAGATGGGTGGGATCAATACTTCCAGCCATCTGTACAATATTGTGGGGGAAAAGAGAATAAAATATTAAACCAAGAGAATCCAACCTCAACATTAGTCAAAAGCCGTTCCCTCGGCCATACCTTGACTTCATGCATGTCTCCCCTCATGTGACAGTTCAGTGTCTGCTCCTTGAGCAATATGTATTCCTCTTGTGATTGGATGGCACCTTGGCCAACTGGCATCTGATAACTCAGAATAAAGGCAATTAATGTCTTAAATGATAAGTTCCCATAATCCAAGTCTCATATGGATTTAAAATTGAGGATAATAAATGATTGCAAAAAATGTGAATACATCTTGACTCAAAATATAATATATAATTATGCAACAATTTCAAATAATACCCTTTTTTTTTACTTAGTATACAATTACTTTTGTGAAAAATCAGAACATACTTAAATACAAGTTAAAGCACAACAGAATCTCAAAGAACTTTTTTTTTTTGAAAATAGAAAACTTTTACAAATGTTCCCCTCTTTTTTTTTTTTTTGGGAATATGCTTATCAAAAATAATACTTCTAGAATCAATTTACACTTGCCATGGCAACCAATTTGCCACGGAAATGCTTTAAAGAGTTTGATCAAATAATCAGTTGAGAAAAAATAACAAAAACAAACAACTCAGAATATGGGAGCACAATACTCCTAGAATTAACATTGTATAATAAAAACAAAACCATCTTGCAATGTTTCAAAATTAGATAGATAAATGAATAGAAGAAAATACACATGGAACAATAAAAGACAATGAAATTCAAACTAAGGAAATATAAATGAATATGAACTTAATAAGAGTATTATAAAATATAAACTTGATCACATGACTATAAAAAACTTTTACAAATATTCTCCTTGTTTTAAAAACTAAGTATAAGACACAATCTCAAAAGCATGAAAATCTCTATGAAAATAAACCCATTACCATTAATTTCAAAATGTAGATGTAATAGCATAGAAATCCTATGTAACCTCTGAACTGATACAATTACTCTGAGTGAATTCAGAACACTTTTGATTCCGATATCTAAAATCCCCAATACTCATATCAATACCTTGCTGCTTACTTCTACATTCCTGTACAATATATACCCTTCCATGCCAAAAGAAGCAGAGTCTTGAACTATGTTGATGATTGTCATTCTTATTCAGCTTAAGTTTTTCTTCTTTAACCCCTCTATATTGTCTGTCGGGCTTTTCACCATACAAATGCTTTATAAGATTACTAATGAAAGACAAAAGCAGGTTAGCAAAATTATGAACAAAACGAGCATATCTGGAATTTAAAGAGTTTTCTAAGATTGTCTCAAAAGCACAGCCAGGCTGGAGAAGGGCTGAGCCTGAAGCTGCAAATGTAGTTACAGAAAGTTGAGCATGCGCATCAGATCTCTGGACTTCCCAGGCAGGGGAAGTAATGGGCTTGGCCATGGGAGGAGTAGAGGGTGGGGTCTGGGGAGGAGGGGAGGGACCAGAGCAATTTGAATCAGACTTGATTTTGAACTCAGGCCTGGATTCCTCTTCTCCCACTTTGCCTCTAGGTGCTAGGGGATTAAAAGCTTCTAGAGGGTGGGTCATTGCCTCCAGGCATGCAAAATTAAAGCAACAATTAGTGTTAGAACTGGGAAAAGCTGCAGGAATCTCTTCAGGCTTCTCTGAAAAAGCATGGTTGGGAGAGGGAGAGATATTTCCTTGTGTGAGTAAGTTGCTGGCTCTTTTAACAAAAATAAAAAGAAAAATAGAAAATCCACAAAAACAAAGCATTAACATGATCTTATCTCCCATTTGTCTGGTTAAACAGACTAAAATCAAAAATAGGGTAATTAGGGAGTTTAAAAGGTCCATTCGAAAAAATTTAAAGGAAAACACAGCCAGTGCGCCAGTACTTAGCAGTTAAAGGGAGAGGGAGGGGAAATTTCTTACCCAACCAGCAGATCAGAAGAAGACTGAGGGTTAGCTTTCCTCTTCGTGGTCAGCCATCTGTTAAGGGCTAAAATTCTAGCTAAACTGTCTAAAATATCTAATGAGTGGTCGCCAATAAATTATAAGCTTTAGCAAGAGTTAGACTTTTAAGCATTTATTAAGGAGAATAAGAATTTGGTAAAGAGAGAGAAAAAGGCCTAGATTCCTATCTATTAAAGGGAGAGCACATTTTTAGCTCCCGTCTCCGCCAGAGTCCAGAGGAAAGAGCGCGAGACTGAGCGCCAGTCTCTTCCTTCCTCCTCCCACTAGTCCGCGTCACTTCCTGACTCCTGAAGAAAAGACTCCTGGTCTTGCCCTCAAAGACCTTCGCCTCATGGGCAGAACTCTTCTACAGTAAGTATCCAGCAGGTGGCGTTATTCCAATCGTTACAAGTTACAAGACGAATTAGACAGTAATACTATACTAGTGGGGGATCTGAATGTCCCCCTCTCAGAAGTAGATAAATCTAACTGAAAAATAAATAAGAAAAAAGTGAAAGAGGTGAATAGATTACTAGAAAAGTTAGACATGATAGATGTCTGGAGAAAATTGAATGGAGATAGAAGGGAATATACCTTTTTCTGAGTGGTACATGGCACATTTTCAAAAATTGGCCATGTATTAGGGCACAAAAACATCATAGTCAAATGTAGAAAGGCAGAAATAGTAAATGCATCCTGTTCAGATCATGATGCAATAAAAATTACATGTAAGAAAGAGCCAGGGAAAAGTAGAATGAAAATCAATTGGAAACTAAATAATTTCAGTCTAAAGAATGAATGGGCCAAACAACAAATCATAGAAACAATCAATAACTATATCCAAGAGAATGACAATAATGAGACAACATACCAAAATCTATGGGATGCAGCCAAAGCAGTGCTTAGGGGAAATTTTATAGCTCTAAATGCTTACATGAATAAAAAAAGAGAAAGAGGAGATTAATGAATTGGGCATGCAACTTAAAAAACTAGAAAAAGAACAAATTAGAAATCCCCAATTAGATACTAAACTAGAGATCCTGAAAACTAAAGGAGAAATTAATAAGATTGAAAGCAAAAAACTATAGAATTAATCAATAAAACTAAGAGCTGGTTTTATTAAAAAAACCAATAAAATAGATAAAATATTGTTTAATTTGATTAAAAAAATAAAGAAGAAAAACAAATTGCCAGTATCAAAAATGAAAAGGGTGATGTTACCACCAATGAAGTGGAAATTAAATCAATAATTAGGAATTATTTTGCCCAACTGTATGCCAATAAATTTGACAATCTAAATGAAATGGATGAATATTTACAAAAATACAAACTGCCCAGGTTAACTGAAGAGGAAATAAAATCCTTAAATAAACCCATATTAGAAAAAGAAATTGAACAAGCCATTAATGAACTGCCTAAGAAAAAATCCCCAGGGCCAGATGGGTTTACGGGTGAATTTTACCAAACATTTAAGGACAATTAATTCCAATATTATACAAATTATTTGGAAAAATAGATGAAGAAGGAGTTCTACCAAATTCATTTTATGACACAAATATGGTGGTGATACCAAAACCAGGCAAAGCAAAAACAGAGAAAGAAAATTATAGACCAATTTCCCTAATGAATATTGATGCTAAAATCTTAAATAAGATATTAGCAAGGAGATGACAGCAAGTGATCACCAGGATAATACACTATGACCAGGTGGGATTTATACCAGGAATGCAGGGCTGGTTCAACATTAGAAAAACTATTAACATAATCAACCACATCAATAAGAAAACCAACCTAAATCATATGATTATCTCAATAGATACAGAGAAAGCTTTTGACAAAGTACAACACCCATTCCTAATAAAAACACTAGAGAGTTTAGGAATAGGTGGAGCTTTCCTTAGAATAATAAACAGTATCTACCTAAAGCCATCAATAAGCATTATATGCAATGGAGATAAATTAGAGGCCTTCCCAATAAGATCGGGGGTGAAACAGGGATGTCCATATTCACCACTATTATTTAAAATGTACTAGAAATGTTAGCTTTAGCAATCAGAGAAGAGAAAGGAATTAAAGGAATTAGAATAGGCAAGGAGGAAACAAAACTATCACTCTTTGCAGATGATATGATGCTATACTTAAGGAATCCTCGAGAATCAACTCAGAAATTACTTGAAACAATTAACAACTTTAGCAAAGTAGCAGGATATAAAATAAATCCACATAAATCATCAGCATTTCTATACATGACCAACAAAGTCCAGCAGCAAGAGATAGAAAGAGAAATTCCATATAAAGTAACAGTAGATAATATAAAATACTTGGGAGTCTACTTGCCAAGACAAACCCAGGAACTCTATGAACACAACTACCAAACACTCTTCACACAAATCAAATCAGATCTAAATAATTGGAAAGATATCAATTGCTCATGGATAGGCAGAGCTAATATAGTAAAAATGACAATACTGCCTAAATTAATTTACTTATTCAGTGCCATACCAATCAGACTACCTAAAAATTATTTTATAGAGCTAGAAAGAATAATAACAAAATTCATCTGGAAAAACAAAAAATCAAGAATATCCAGGGAAATGATGAAAAAAAATTCACAGGAAGGTGGGTTAGTGGTACCAAACCTGGAGCTTTACTATAAAGCAGCAGTCATCAAAACTATCTGGTACTGGCTAAAAAATAGAGTTGTAGATCAATGGAATAGGCTAGGCACAGGAAACGCAGTAGTAAATGACACTAGTAATGTAGTGTTTGATAAACCCAAAGACTCCAGCTTCTGGGATAGGAACTCAGTATTTGACAAAAACTGCTGGGAAAACTAGAAGACAGTATGGCAGAAATTAGGCATAGACCATCATCTTACACCTTGTACTAAAATAAGGTCAAAATGCATACATGATTTAGATGTAAGAGGTGATACCATAGGTAAATTAGGAGAGAAAGGAATAGTCTACCTATCAGATCTTTGGAAAACAGTTTTTGACCAAACAAGAGATAGAGTATATTATAAAATGCAAAGTGGATGATTTTGATTACATTAAATTAAAAAATTTTTGTACAAACAGAATCAATGCATCCAAAATTAGAAGGGAGGCAGAAAGCTGGGAAACAATTTTTGAGGCCAGTACTTCTGATAAAGGCCTCATCTCTAAAATATATAGGGAATTAAATCAAATTTATAAGAACCCAAATCATTCCCCAATTGAGAAATGGTCAAAGGATATGAACAGGCAGTTTTCTGATGAAGAAACCAAAGCTATCTATTACCATATGAAAAAGTGCTCTAAATCTCTAATGATTAGAGAGATGCAAATTAAAACAACTCTGAGGTACCACCTGACACTTATCAGATTGGCTAAAATGACAAAAAAGGAAAATAATGTTGGAGAAGCTGTGGGAAAATTGGAACACTAATCCATGGTTGGTGGAGCTGTGAACTGATCCAACCATTCTGGAGAGCAATTTGGAACTATGCCCAAAGGGACGATGAAGCTGTGCATACCCTTTGACCCAGCAATACCACTTTGGGGTCTTTTTCCCAAAGAGATCATGGAAGGGGAAAAGGACCCACATGTACAAAAATATTTATAGCTGTTCTTTATGTGGTAGCAAGGAATTGGAAGTTGAGGGGATGCCCATCAATTGGGGTATGGCTGGACAAGTTGTGGGGTATGAATACAATGGAATACTATTGTGCTGTAAGAAATGATGAACAGGAGGAGTTCAGAGAAACCTGGGGGTCTTGAATGGGCTGATGATGAGTGAGATGAGCAGAACCAGAAGAACATTGTACACAGTATCATCAACATTGAGTGTTGATGTACTGTGATGGACTATATTCTTCTCACCAATGCAGTAGTACAGAAGAGTTCCGGGGAACTCATGATAGAAGAGGATCTCCAAATCCAAGGGAAAAAAAAGAACTGTGGAGTATAGATGCTGAATGAACCATACTATTTCTTTTGTTTTTGGTGCTGTTGTTTTTTCTATTTTGAGGTTTTTCATCACTGTACTGATTTTTCTCTTATAACATGACTAATGCAGAAATATGACTAATGTTATTATGTGTGTGTGTGTGTGTGTATATATATATATATAACATATCAGATTACCTGCTGTCTAGGGGAGGGGGGAAGGCAGGGAGGGAGGGAGAAAATCTGAAATTGGAAAGCTTGTATAAACAAAAGTTGAGAACTATCTTTACATGTAACGGGAAAAAAATAAAATACTTTATTAATTTTAAAAAAGAAAATGACAGTCTTATCTAAGTTAATTATTTTACTTAGTACTATACAAATCAAACTATCAAAAATATTTTATAGGTCTAGAAAAAAATAATACAGTTTATCTAAAAGAACAAATGTGAAAGAAGGTAGTATAGCAGTACCAGATCTTAAGCTGTATTATAAAGTGGTAATAATCAAAATAATCTGGTACTGTCTAAGAAATAAGAAGGTGGATCAGTGTAATAGAATAGGTAAAAATTATACTATAGTTAATGACTATACTGATCTAGTATATGATAAACCCAAAGATCCAAGCTTTTGGAACAAAAACTCATTATTTAACAAAAAATTCTGGGGAAATTAGAAAACAGTATAGCAGAAACTAGGTACAGACCAACATCTCACACCATATGCTAAAATAAGGTCAAAGTGGGTACATGATTTACGCATAAAAGGTGATACCATAAGCAAATTAAGAGATCATGGATGGCCAGCTAGGTGGTATAGTGGATAGAGCACCAGCACTGGAGTCAGGAGGACCTGAGTTCAAATCCAGCCTGAGACACTTAACACTTACTAGCTGTATGACCCTGGGCAAGTCACTTACCCCCAATTGCCTCACTAAAAAAAAAAAAAGAGAGAGAGAGAGATCATGGAACAGTTTATGTCAGATTTGTGGACAGAAGAATAATTTAGGACCAAAGAAGACACAGAGAGCAATACAAAATGTAAAATAGATCATTTTGATTATATAAAATTTAGAAGTTTTTACACAAACAAAGCTAATGTAATCAGTATTATAAGGGAAGCAGAAAATTGGGAAAGAATTTTTGAAATACATATCTCTAATAAAGGCCTAATTTCTCAATTATTTAGAGAACTGAGTTAAATTAATAAAAAATACAAGTCATTCCCCAATTGATAAATGGTCAAAGGATCTGAACAGATAGTTTTCAAATAAATCAAAGCCATCTATAATCATATGAAAAAATGCTCTAGATCACTATTGATGAGAGAAATGCAAATTAAAACAACTCTATCAGAGTGGCAAATATAACAAAAAAAGGAAAATATTAGATGTTGAAGGGGCTGTGGGAAAACTGGGATGCTAATCCACTGTTGGTGTAGTTGTGAAAAGATTCAACCATTCTGGAGAGCAATTTGGAAGTATACCCAAAGGGCTAGAGAACTGTGCATACCCTTTAATCCACAAATACCACGGCTAGGTTTATATACCAAAGACATTCCCCCAAATGAGAAAAAGGCCTATTTGTTCAAAAATATTTCTAGCAGCTCTTTTTGTAGGGGCTAAGAATTGGAAACCAAAGGAATGCCTATCAACTGGGGAATGGCTAAACAAGCTGTGGTATATGATGGTGATGAAATATTACTGTGCTAAAAGAAATGACAAACAGGATGATTTCAGAAAGGCCTGAAAGAGTTGTATAAACTGATGTATAGAAAAGTGAGCAGAACCAAGAGAATGTTGTGCACAGTAACAATATTGTTTGATGAAGAACTATGAATGACTTAACTATTCTCTGCAATACAATGATCCAAGACAGTCCCAAAGGACTAATGATGAAGCATACTATCCACACCTCCAAAGAAAGAACTGATATTGATGGAACAGACTGAAGTATGCTATTTTTCACTTTCTTTTTTTTCTTTTAATCAAGTTTTCTGTACAAAATGACACATATGGTAATGTTTTACATAATTGTACATGTATAACATATAGCTGATTTCTTAGCATCTCAGGGAGGAAAGAGAGGGAAAGAGGGATAGAATTTGGAACTCAAAACTTTAAATAAAAATGTTTATTATTAAAACAAACTCCAAAAAATTACAATTCTTTGCTACCACAAAAAGGTGCTGTGAATATTTTCATACATGTATATATGTATACTTTTCCTTTTTTTAACCTCTTTGGGACACAGATCTAGTAATGATACTGCTGAGTTAAAAGGGATGCATAGGTTTTTTTGACCTTTGGTCATAATTCTAAGTTGTCCTACAGAATGGTTGGACCAGCTCCCAATTTTCCTACATCCTCCCCCCCCCCACATACACACCATTTATAATTTTCCTTTTCTGTCGTGTGAGACAATCTGATAGGTATGATGTGGTACCTCAGAAATGTTTTAATTTGCATTTTTCTAATCAGTTATGAGTTAGAGCATTTTTATATGACTAGGCCTATCTTTAAATTCTTCTAAAAACTGCTTGTTCATTTTTGACCATTTATCAATTGGAGAAATTACTTTTATTCTTATAAATTTGACTTAGTTCTCTATATATTTAAGAAATTAGACCTTTATCAGATAAATGTGCTGTAAAACTTGCCCCCCCATCCTGTTTTCTGCTTTCCTTATAATTTTGAGTCAATTTTTGTTTGTCCAAAACCTTTTTAATTTCAAATAATCAAAATTATCCATTATATTTCTTATGATTCTCTCTACCTCTTGGTTTGCCACAAACACTTCCTTTATTCTTATATAACAGATATAACAAGTAAAATTTTCATGTTCCTTGAATTTGCTTGATTTTTCATTTTGGGATCTCTAAGGAGTTGTTAGGTGGATTCTTTTAATTACTATTTTGCCCTCTGGTCCTAGGTATCAGGGCAGTTTTCTTTGATATTTCTTGAAAGATGCTGTCCAAGTTTTTTTTTTTTTTCCCAGCATGGCTTTCATGTGGTCTAATAATTCTTAAATTATCTGTCCTGGATCTATTCCAGGTCATTTGTTTTTCAAGGAGGTATTTTACATTTTCTTCTATTTTTCTAAATTCTTTTGATTCTGTTTGACAGATTCTTGATGTCTCATAGATTCATTAGCTTCTACCTGCCCAATTCTAATTGTTTCAAGGATTTTTTTTTTCCTTCGGTTAGCTTTTGTACCTCTTTTTCCATTTGGCCATTTTTAATTCTTAAGGAGTTGTTTTTTTCAGTGGACTTTTTTTCCATTTGGCCAATTGTATTTTTAAATACTATTTTCTTTAGTCGCTTTTTGTCCTTCCTTTTACAAACTGTTAACTCTTTCATAATTCTCTTTTATAACTCTAATTTCTTTTCCCAATTTTTCTTCTACCTTTCTGACTTTTGAAATCTATTTTGAGCTTTTCCAAGAAGGTTTTTTGGTCTTTAGACCAATTCATCTTCCCCTTTGAGGCTTCACATGTTGTCATTTTGACAGTATTGTCCTGTTCTCAGTTTGTGTTTTGGTCTTCCCTTTTGCCATAGTAGCTTTCTATGATCAATGTTCTTTTCTGTCTATTACTCATTTTAGCCAATTTTTGTGACTTTTAAAATTGAGCTCTCTTCCTGGAGCACAGAGGGCACTGCCCCAGGTTTCTTGTGTTAGGAGCCTGGGGCCTGATCACTGGCTTTCTGCTCCCAGGCCTCAGGGATTCACAGCTTATTCACTGTGGTGGGGTGGCCCAGTCTAGTCATACCTGTTGTGTATGGGGGTTTCCCCAACTGATAGTCTGCTTTCTTCATTGGGTCTAGAGGTCTCACAGTTGACCTGTTGTGCTACTACCCTGCTGAGCCAGAACCAGGGGCCTTGACTGCTGATCTGTGCTGTGGCTAAGACCTCTTGCTGGCTTGCCCAGACACCATTTGTGCTGGGCAGTATTCCCCTTTTACCCAAGTAAGACAGACCTTTCCTGAAGTCTTTCTAAATTATCTTAAGATGGAAGATTGTTTCACTCCATCTTTTTGTGGGTTCTAGTAGCTCTAGAATCTGTTTAGAGGTTTGATTTAATGTTGATTCTGAGGAAAACAGGGGAGAGCTCAGGTAACCTTCTGGCATCTCTCCATTTTGGCTTTTCCCTCAGGCACAGTGAATTTTGTCAATTTCCTCTCCTCCAGGTTTCTACCATGATTTTTCTGCCATGATCTCATTCCTGGCTTTTTTTCCCTCATTTTGATTATTTTAAATCAGTGGCATTTTCCAAAGAGTATCCTGACATTAGACATAGAGATTCAAATCTAAGGTAATTTTAGAATGAAAATTCATTACTTTAAAGTTTGTTATTGCTTTGTCCATATCAAAAATCAAAATTAGCAAAGTTATATTATTTTAACTGTTCAAGTTATTGATGTTAATTTTTTTAATTGTTATTGTAATCTTTGTAATTAAATTTTGATTTCCTTCTTAGTATTCCTATTGGTTTGGGACTTCAACACCTACTGAGGATATTAACGTAGGACCTAATATCCCTTTTGAAAATCCATACATTGAAGAAGAACCTGTGGGCTTGAAGGCTGGGATTCAAATAAAACACCTCTCTAAGGTATTATGGCCCCGGGTCTCTTTTCTAGATGGAACTAAATCTGTTAACTGTACATTTCAGTTGTTAGCACTTAATATAGCAAAGAATTATTAGGTTTTAATTAACAAAGTCTTGTTAGAGTTTCTTCCTTCCTTGGAAGAAAGTCAAGTGAAGGAATTAACTTAAATTTGCAGTCTTCAGTAGCCATTTGTTTCTTTTAAAAAAAAATTTCAGTTAACAAGCATTTCAGCTCTCCTGTTTCCCTGTGGTATTGAGAAAAATAAATAAAAACCAGAGTCATTGTAATAAATATGATTGATCAAATAAAACAGATTCCCTTATTGGCCATGTCCACAAATGTATGTCTTATTCTCCAAATTGAGTCTAATGCCTCTCAGAAAATATAAGCATACTTCATCATGAGGTGTCATTGCACCGATCATTTTTAAGTCTTTCCAAGTTGTTTTTCTTTACATTTTTTTGTTTCTCTACAAGTCATTCTCCTGATTTTGCTCACTTCATATCACTTCAAGTAAGTTTTCTATTGTTTTTCTGGCACAATACTCCATTAAATTAATATACCACAGTTTGTTCAGGCTTTCCCCACTTGATGGATACCTCATTAGTTTCCAGTTCTTTACTACAGTAAAAGGGGGCTGTTATGAATATTTTTGTACATGTGGATCCTCTTCCTCTTGCTTTGATCCTACCATTGGTGTTACTGAGAAAGTACATATATTCTTTACTGAACTTCAGGAAAGAAGGAGCAGATTACTTTCCAGAATTGCTGGATCTATTCACAGCTCCTACATCCTGCATCAGTGTGTCTGTATTCCTGTAGCCCCTATAACATTTGTCATTTTCCTGTTTTGTCATTTTTGCCAATGTGACAAAGTGAGCAGAGTGTGAGACAAAATCTCAGAGTTGCTTTACATTTTTATAATTAATAATGATTTATATGAGATCGTTTGGTTATTAATTGCTTGGACCTTTAACTTTGGAAATTCCTTGTTCATACCCTTTGACCACTTATCTATTGGGGAGAATAACTGTCATTCTTATATATTTGAATTAGTTCTTCATCTATCTTGGATATCATGATACCTTCATCAAGGAAAGTTGCTTCAAAGATTTTTTTCCAGTTAACTGTTTGCCTCATAATTTTAACATCATGCATTTTGTTTGTGCAAAAACTTCCCTCAATTTCTTGTTCTTGTCTCATTGCTATAGTTAGCATTTCTAGCACTATATCAAATAATAGTGATGATAATGAATACCCTTGTTTTTTCCCAATCTTAGAAAGACCTTCAGTTTATCTCATATACATATAATACTGGCTTTTGGTTGTATATGGATACTGTTATGTCAATGAAAGGTTCATTTATTCCTAATATGTTTATTTTATTTATTTATTTTTTTTTTTTAGTGAGGCAATTGGGGTTAAGTGACTTGCCCAGGGTCACATAGCTAGCAAGTGTTAAGTGTCTGAGGCCGGATTTGAACTCAGGTACTCCTGACTCCAGGGCCAGTGCTCTATCCACTGCGCCATCTAGCTGCCCCTTATTATTTTTTAATAGAAGTGGACTGGGCATGATGGTACATGATTCAGACCCCTGCTGCTAGGGAGCCTGGGGCTAGTACATAAATTTAATTTGGGAGTTCTGAACTTCACTAGGATTCATTAAGTCTGGCGCCAATACAGTAAGCCACAAGCTGCAGAAGACAGCCAGGCTACCTAAGGAGGGATGGACTGGCCCAGGTCAGAAAATGGAATTTATGGCTTGGATGTCACCACTGCATTTCCAGCCAGAACAAGATAGGGAGATCAAGTCTCAAAAAAAAAAAAAAACAAATAGAAAAATATGTTGCATTCTGTTCATCTGTTAATATTATTATGTGATCTTAATTGTCTTTGTTGTTAATATGGTCTGTCATATTTATCATTTTCCTAATATAGAACCAACCTTGCATTCCTAGTATACATCTTACCTGGTCATAATGTATAGTTTTCTGCATGTGTTGCTATAGCCTCTTTGCTAATTTTTTCTTTGAAGTTTTTACATCTATATTCATTAAGGATATCCATCTATAGTATAGTTTCCTTGCTTTGTCTCTCCCTAGTTGAGGTATAAAGACCATATTTGAGTCATAGAGAGAATTGGATAGGATACATTCTTTTATTATTTTTTTTTTGTTTGTTTGTTTGTTGGTGAGGCAATTGGGGTTAAGTGACTTGCCTAGGGTCACACAGCTAGTAAGTATTAAGTATCTGAGGCCAGATTTGAACTCAGGTCCTCTTGACTCCAGGGCCGGTGCTCTATCCACTGCGCCACCTAGCTGCCCCTCTTATTTTTGCAAGTAGTTTATGTAACATTAAAATTAATCTTTGAATGATTGATAGATTTGAGAATCCATCTGTTCCTGGGGATTTTTCCTTGGGAGTTCATTTGTGGCTTGATCAATTTCTTTTATTGGAATTGTGTTAAATTCTCTTTTTCTTCTGTTAATCTGGATGTTTTATATTTTTGTATGTTCATCAAAGTTTACCATTTTATTATCACATAATTAGACAAAACAGCTATTTATATTTTCATTTATTTCAGCTTCATTTGCTTTTTAAATTTTTAATAATGACAACTTGACTTTATTCTTAATCACATTAACAGTTTATTTTTTTTCAAGAACCAGCTTTCATTTATCAATGCTCACTAGTCTTCCATTCTCTTTATTCTCAAACTCCTTGACCACATCTCCCCACTCTGTGACAAAGGGGTGGCCTTTCTACTGGCCAAGGCCAGCCCTTGTAGATGATGGTGATATTTTCCTGTTTTCTCCTATAGATTTCATCCTCAATCATCCTCCATTTCTCTTGAATTTTCAACCTTTCCTGTTAGTTCCTTCTTTTCCTACTGCCTTAAGAATGCCCAAGTTACCCTCTTTTTTTTTTGCAGGCAATGGGGGTTAAGTGACTTGCCCAGGGTCACACAGCTAGTAAGTGTCAAGTGTCTGAGGCCGGATTTGAACTCAGGTACTCCTGAATTCAGGGCCGGTGCTTTAACCACTGCGCCATCTAGCTGCCCCTAGTTATCCTCTTTCTAAAAAACATTTCAGTAGATCCTACAGTCCCCTCAAGCTATCATATTTCTTTCCTCCATTTCTCAGGCAAACTCCTTTAAAATGTTATGTATACTCACTACTTGCACTTCCTCTTCTCCTCCTCATGTAACCATTTGCAATCTGGCTTCCAACATCATCCCTCAACTGAAACTGCTTTCTACAGTGATCTCAATTCTAATCCTTCTTAACCTATATGCTATATGTAACAGTGTTGATCATCCTGTTTTCTCTTTGGATTTTTATGACCCTGCTCTCTACTGGTTGACCTCTCACCTGTCTGCACATGCCCCCTAATTGTGAGTGTGTTCCCCATGGTTCTTTCTTAGGTCCTCTTGTTTTCGACTTCTATACTTTTTCTGTTAGTAACTTGAGAAGTTCTCAAGAATTTAATTATTAACTCTGTGCAGATGCTTCCAATCCTTCAGACTTTGCCTTTCAATCCAGAATCATGAATTGCCTAGTAGATATTGAATTAATTCATTATCTTTACACCTAGACCTTCCTTCTTCCAGATGTCCTATTGTCTGTGGAAGGCATCATCATCATACTTCAAGTGTCAGTTTCTCTGTATTATCATGAACTCACTCATCCTCTTTCCACATATCCATTAAGTCTCTAAATCTTGCAATTTCTACCTCACAACACCTTTCATATATGACTCCTGCTCTCCACTCACATAGCTACTCCCAGTTCAAGCCCTCATCACCTTGATTATTGCAACAGCCTTCTAATTGGTCTCTCTACTTTAGTCCATTCTATACAAGGTAATTTTTCCCTAAGCAGAGATATGTAACTCCTATAATTAACCAACTCCAGTAGTTTCCTATTGCTCCTAGAATAAAATATAAACTCTTCTGTTTAACTTTTGAAGCCCTTCACAACCTAACCCCAAACTACCTTTTCAGCCTTGCTGGACATTACACCTGGTCCTGAAGTCTGTGATTCAGCCAAATTAGCCTCCTTTCTGTTTCTATATATCATCTCTTTGCCTTTACACTGGCCATCCCTTATACTTGGCATGCACTGACTCCTTATCCCCACCTTATAGAGTCCCTCTCTTTCTTTAATACACAACTCAGGCACCATTTTGTGCATGAAGGCTTTACTGGTCATTCTTCCCTAGCCCTTTCTCCTCCCCACTCCCAACTCCCCCCACTGCTAGTATTCTCTTTCCTAGTTAGGATGCTTCTCTTTCCATGGCACTGCCAAGAGTTTTAATCTACTTAACTGCAGTCCAGGTGGCTTTTCTGGTGGAACTCCTCTTCCATTGTCCACAATCTCATGCTCTTTTTAGAGCATTGCTGCAGTAAAAGAAGGCAAGTTGGACTCCTATGGGACCTAACACTAAACTAACCTCCTTCGTTGTTCTTACAAAATAATTCTGTTGTTTTATCACCTCAATGATCCTTTCTGTTTTACTTACCATTTCTCATTGAGGTTTTAGAGTTCCATGTTTGTCCTCATTTGAGGATTAATAATTTGCTATTTTTTTAGTTTTAACAGCATACTCAAATATTGGATTTTTATTTCTTTTCTTGATATGTGTTGAAAAATAAATATTTCTGCTAATTAAGGTTCTCATCACCCCTTGTATGAAGTTTTAGAAGAGCCACCCAACTGTGTTTTATACTGCTTGTTTCTTTCCTCTCTAGTGCAATTAAAATAGACCTTGGGAGACCCAAAGTCTTGTGATTTTGGATCCTTGTGACTTTGGATCCTTGCTTTTCCCTTTATCTCTCCATTGCAGCTTCATAGCATGCTATTCTGGAAGAATTGAAAGCATTGTGTATTCTTCCTATATTCTAAAGTATCATTCAGAGATGCCTTGAAATAAATTTTCTATTAAATAAGCTTCAAATCATTTTACACTATGAAGTAGAAATGCTTTTCCTTCTGTATTTTTGTCTTTGGATTTGATGGTTTCAACAAGAGATTAATATGTCATAAATTCTTCAAAAATGCCAGGTATTTATATCTATATGTATGTGAATATTTATAAAATTACTCTTTATTTTTCTATTCCACAGGTGTTCATCTTAAACCATATTAAGAAGCATGCAGTAAATGATCTGACTATGAATTTTTATGAGGGACAAATCACTGTTCTTCTAGGACATAATGGAGCAGGGAAAACTACCACCCTGTCAATGCTCACAGGTATGTCATCAGCTCTGGTCAGTTGAGGAGCCAGGGGTTTGACTTTCATGTTTTGAGGACTGGAGAAGATATTAACTAGCACCACAATATCAGGATCTCATCTATCCCTCTTATAGGTGGATTTGTCATTTCAATATTCAGCCTTCCTTTGACTGAGATGAGTGAGTTTCATGTGATACTCATTACCCCTATCACTTCATCCATTTTTATATTTTCTTCTTGTGGTGCATGCCAATTATAAGAAATACAATGTTCTACCTCCTTCATTTCTTCCTAAGGGTACTCCTTTTCTCTTCCCTATCCTTTCCTTTCTTATGACTATTACAACAGAACCAACACCTCTGCAAGGCCTCTCTTTGTCTTATTTAACTTTTATATCCCTTAAAGATCTTAGGATTCTGCAGTAACACTTGTCTTTTCTTCTGCTTTGGTTAGGAGTTGTTTAGTAATGGTATTCAGGGAGTACAATGATAAATTTTCTCTCTTTCACCTGTTGACTAGGTCAGTTATTTTTTATAATAGATACTTTACATTTTCTTTTATCTTTTTAAATCTTTTCATTTTTTCTAATGATTCTTGTCTCATTTGGTACTGTTCACTCCATTCTAATTTTCAGAAAGTCCATTAAGTGGTAAGTTTTTCCATTTTCTTTTTAAAACTTTTTTTCTCCTTATAATTTCTTTCTCCAGAGCTCTTGTTTCACTAATAATTTTTTTTAATCATTTGCTTCATTTCTTATAGATCTCTTGTACTCCCTATGGACAAGCTATTTAAAGCTCTCTTTGTAATTGTTGTAGAGTTACCCTCCTCTTCTAGATTTAGTTCTTGGGAATCTCTTGACCCATGATATTTCTTCATAAAGATTAGTGTCTTCTCTTGTTTACGCCTTAGTTCATGACTTGTGACTATGCCAGAGCCAGATCTGCTCTTTCCCACACTCTTGAATTGGGTAGTCAGGCCCTATTTGTCCTGACCTTGATTTTTGAGCTTTTATTTTCTCTACAGTGAAAGCACTGGGAGTACAGGCAGGTTCCAAGTATCTGTGACATGTCTACAGTGGAAATACTGTGGTCTCATGATCCTTTGGGTAGCCTGTGATCAGAGTGTTGTGGATTTTCCTACAACTGACATGTCCAGCTCAAATCAATGCCAGTTCCTGGCCCTGTTTCCACAATCAGAGCACTGTGAATTCCCACCCCAAATACATCTTCCCCTTCTAAATACTAGAGCTCCTTGTCTCCCAGAAACAGAGCACTGAAATCTTCAGATGCCCCTGGAATGATCAGAGCACTGGTAGGCTTCCAGATTGTTTACCTGAGCTTGTTCTTGTGCTAAGTGTGTTGCCATTTACTTTCAAGCTTCTGTCTGTTTGTACACATCTGGGCTAGATGAAGAGACTTAATTGAGATTTCTCTTCAAATGTCTTGATCATTATTTCATCTTTTATTATCCCTTCTATACCCTAGCTAGAGCAGAAAAGCTGGGCTCAGCTATAACCTTTTGTGTTGTTAGCTTAACTCAAGTTCTGATGTCATTAGCTCATTCCAGACTATATATGGAATCTTCTGCACTCTTATGACCAGTATATTCTTAAAATACCTAACTGAGCAGCCAGGATCCTGAGTTTTCACACTGCAAGTCTCCCACCCCTAGTCTCTCAAAGGAAACTTCATCTTATCTATGTCAGCCACTGTGAGAAAGTTAACATTACATATTTTTTCTTGCTTTTTTTGTTAATTTAATTTTTTTTTAATTCTGAACTTAAAACATCAAAAAAGAGAATATATATGGCAGAACACAAAAAAGATGATTGTATATGGAATTAAAACTCTCCATTTCATGTCACTGTTTAAAAGTATATAATAAATTTTACACTTTCAAAACTGTCTTTATTCCCTTCTGAACTTCCTACTTTTTATATCTTTTGTTTGGATGTTTCAGTGGCCCCCATTTTATTTGTAGAAAACCCCTTCTTCTCCCCCAACCTCTTCCAATTAAAAACTGAAAGAAAAAAAAAACTGTCCACACAGATAGGCTTTCTGGGGATCATGGAAAGGGGTGTGCCTTCTGTCATGTCAAATAGCTAAATAGTTTTTAAGCTTTTGGTGATGTCCTAAGTTTTGTCATGGCCAGATGACATTTAATGCCTCAATCGCAGATATCCAAGATACAATTTTACTAACACTGTCATAGATGGACTAATGACCTATCTTTTTTTTTTTTTTTTTTGGTCTGAGAGGAGGCAGTAGTCAAGATGGTAGTATGTTTTTAGTTGACAACCACATGCTGCTTCCTGTATCTCCCTCGGGGTGTCTTGCTGCATCAGCTCTGCTGGCTTGCCTGCCCTGGCCCCTTCTCCACAGGAGCTGTTCCCCTAGATGATGGCTATTGGAACTAGGCTGGAAGTAGGGCTTATGGTTTAGGAGGGAGCATTGTTATTCCTATGACTTCTTCTCAGGTTCTTGGATTATCTCCTTTAGAGTCTGAGGGCAGGTTGTGGGTGAGACGATAATGGTGGTTGGTTTGACTTGCCATCACTTATCTCTCCCTCAGTGTGTTTTGTTATTTAAGTTCCTACAATATCATAGGGGAAGATAGTGGCAAATGACTTAAGAATGATCAATGCAGTAACCAGTCATGACTCCACACAACTGATGAATCATGCTACCCATCTTTTGACAAAAAGGTGATAGATTCAAGCTGCAGAATGAGACATAATTCCACCCACCCCGCAAAATGACCTATATGTGTATTGGTTTGTATGATTATAACAAGAGAGAGCTTTTATTTTTTGAGGGATGGCAAAGTTGGGGAGGAAATAAGGTGATAGCCATAATGATATTAAAACAAAAAAGGAAGAAAAGAACAGAATTATTTTTAAAAAACTGAAGAAAGTAAAAGAACGTTCTAAAGGAAACAAAAAAGCATGGTGATCATGAAACTACTATATTATATTTGAATATACAAAATAAAAACAAGTCGTACACAATGAAGATTCATGGTTTTATGGATAGTTTTCTTTTTCTTTTGTCCATCATATAGGGAAATGTTCATGGTTTGATGTTTATCGAGCTCCAAGTTTCTAAACCTAAATTTTGTAGAGCTTATAGCATAAATAAGTTTTGTACTTTGCCCAAGGAATTTTTCTGCATCTGTTGATATTGTTGAAAGGAAAGGCTTTTGTTAGAATTTTACCCTAATAAACAGGAAGGCTCAGGAAATTATAGTGAAAGGATTTTATTATTACATACAAGGCATATGCATTGCATGGGCCTGACCCTGAGCTCAGGCTGTGCTTAATCTTTTAAAAATAAACTTTGGTAACAAGAGAAGTCAATTCTGATAGGCTGAAATTACAAAAGGAGATGGGCTAGTGTTTCATTAGCATTGAGTTTATAATCCAGGTAGGATGCTGATTTCTAAAGGGGATCAAAACACATGTAGCTGTTATTTCTGTGCCTGGCACATAGGTCAGCTTCCCTAAGAGAGAGCTATCTCCTTAACCTGTGTAGTCTTCCCCCCAAGCTGTGGTACAAGAGGGTTGTCACATTTACCTGGCATAGCTCCCTGTCGCATCTCCAAAGAGTATGGAAATCATGGATACACTCAGATTTACACGGTGTTTTTTGTTTGTTTGTTTGTTTGTTTTTAGTAAGGCAATTGGGGTTAAGTGACTTGCCCAGGGTCACACAGCTAGTAAGTGTTGTGTCTTGAGACTGGATTTGAACTCAGGTACTCCTGAATCCAGGGCTGGTGCTCTATCCACTGCGCCACCTAGCTGCCCCAGATTTACGTGATGTTAATGGATAGATTCTTTGGTATAGTTATGTGGCATAGAATTTTTAAATTTATTACTTCTCTTTGTTTGTTTATAACTTTCATCCTTACATCCCTTCTACAAATTTAAATTGATTGTAGTGAATAATTTTTATATATTCACAAATGGTATTTATATATAATTCTCTTTCTTTTCCTTATCCTTCTGTGGTTTGGATATTAGACCTATATTTGTTCCATAAAAGAGTTTATGATATGTTTCTCAGTTTTTAGAATAATTTGTGTAGTATAGATATGTATTGTCCATTAAAATTTTGATTGAATTCTTCTATAAATTCATGTGGTCTGGATTTTTTCTTTGTTAATACCTTTATAATTCAATTTCCTTTTCTTAAACCAGATTGTTTAAGATAGTGGTGTCAAACTCAAATGAATAGTGTATCCTTGCTGCTTGCATATTGACTTAGAAAACCACAAATTAACATGATCTATATTGTATTGTATTTTAATTTATTTTGTATTTAACATTCCATTTACCTTTTGATCTGGTTTCAGCCTCACTAACTAGCTGGAGCATCGTGAATTTAACACTTAAGTTTGAGATTTACTCTCTTAATTTTATATTCTAAAATAATCATCTATTTCTTTTAAGTCTTAATTAATGCTGGCATATAACTGTGTGTTAGTATTTCAGATAATCCTTTAAATTACTTCTCTGATTATTTTCAAATCATTAATAATAACAAATATAAATCAAAACAACTGACATTTCACCTCACATCCAAAAAATTAGCAACAATGATAATCGATGAGAATAGTCAATGCTGTGGGAAGACAGGTACAGTAATACATTATTTAAGGAGCTGTGATTTGGCACAACCTTTCTGAAAAGGAATTTATAATTATATTCTATTCAGACCATGAGATTTGATTTCTAGACATATCCTGCAAGGAAATGATTAACAAAAATTAAGGATCCAACACACCAAAGTATTTATATTTAGCACTTTTTATAGTTGAAAAGAACTGGTAATAAAATAAGTGCACATTAATTTGGGAACTGCTAAACAAATTGGTGTACTTAAATCTAAGAAACAATGACTATGAAAAATTCAAACTAGTCTGGGAAAACATGAATTGGTAGAAAATGAAGTCAGTAGAATCAGAAAACAATATCCTTGCCTTCAACAATGCCAAGTAAAAAGTACCTAAAAAATGGAAAAAAAGGGTAATGCATAATTATACTCATCAAGTCTGGCATTGAATTAAGAGATAGGAAAATGCAACTTCCTCCCTCCTTTCCAAAAGTGAGAGATTATAAATATGGAGCATTTAGTAGACTCCTACTTGAGTGAAGGCTTGGTTATGTAAAAAAAAATATTAACTATAACTGCTAATCTGTAAATTTACAACTGTGTTAGCATGTGAAAAATTATAGCTGGCTGAAAAATTATAACTGGTCTGTAAAAATTACTTAACTGGTGCGCCTAATCTTTGAACTCCTGGCTGGCTATCTGACTGCTTTTAAATGCTTTTTAAATGCTTTAAAATGCTTTTAAATTTAAATTAGCTGCCTACCTGCCTGGGGGTTTAAAAATTCCCCCAGGTTCAATAAGCCTGGTATGGAGACCCAACCTGCCCACTGCCTCTCCCAGCCTGATTTTAAAAAGGATTAAAATGCCTCTTAATTAAAGCAAATACAGGGTTTATTTAGGTGAATAAACTTAGAGTTAAATGTAGAAACAAGGATAACAAAAGTAAAATACATCTGTGAATTTCTGCCAACGAACTCTCCACTTTCTCTTTTAACTTTCTCTCCTGCCACAGCCTCTGCTTACAACCCCCAGCACACCTCTGGCCTGTGGGTGTGGCCGCCTGTCTGCTGTCTGTGCTCCCCTTTCTCAGTGTCTTCACTAGTCCTTTCACTCTCACTCTTCTCATTGTCTGTGTCTCTCTCTGTAGCGACCCTGCTTCACCATAGTGACCCCCCTAGCATCTCTACCTCCCAGGCTATATAACCCTTCTCTCTCCTCAAACCTTGCGCTGACCACGCCCCCTCACTCCAAGCTAATTTGCTGGTGCCCACAGGGCCAGCAGAGCCCCATGCCACATGTATCAGGAGCTAGGGGGCTGGGGGGAGGAAGCTGACACGTCCCTGAGTTCCTGAGGTTTTTCGTGTGCATCCCTGCTGAGTGGGACCTGGGCTAGGCGTGGCATGGCTTATGTGTCTGGGGTGGTTTCGGGGAGACCAGACACTGGGGGAGGGGCAGCCCATTCGAGGCTAATTTTAGCCGCCTATAGTTAGTTTTACTGAACTTTTCTCTCTTTTTAATTATTTGTTACAAGGAATGCCTCAACAATGGCAAGAGTGGGGGAGAGGATATGGTTGGACTATAAAATATAAATACTATATTGGACCATAAAAATATTTCAAAATTTTTGTTTAATGATTTGTATTTAAAATCACTTATTTTTAAATAGTATTTTATTTTATTTTCCCAATTACATGTAAAGATAGTTTTCACCATTCATTTTTGTAAGATTTTGGATTACAAATTTTTCTCCCACCATCCCCCCTCCCCAGGAAAGCAAACAATCTGATGTAGGTTATATATGTACAATCATATTAAACATATTTCCACATTAGTTATGTCGTAAAAGAAGAATCAGAAAAGGGAAAACCACAAGAAAGAAGAAACAAAAAAGTGAAAATAGTATGCTTTGATCTACATTCAGACTCCATAATTCTTTTTGTGGATATGGAGAGCATTTTCCATCATGAGTCTTTTGGAATTGTCTCTGATCATTATATTGATGAGAAGAGCTAAGACTATCACAGTTGATCATCACACAGTGTTGCTATTGCTGTGTACAATGTTCTCCTGATTCTGCTTGCCTCACTCAGCATCAGTTCATTTAAAGTCTTCCCAGGTTTATCTGAAATCCACCTGCTCATCATTTCTTATAGCATAATAGTATTCCATTACATTCATATACCACAACTTGTTCAGCCATTCCTCAGATGATGGGCATCCTCTCAATTTCCAATTCTTTGCCACCACAAAAAGAGCTGCTATAAATATTTTTGTACATGTGGGTCCTTTTCCCTTTTTTATGATGTGCTTGGGATACAGACCTCATAGTGGTATTGCTGGTTCAAAGGGTATGCAGTTTGATAGCCCTTTGGACATAGTTCCAAATTGCTTTCCAGAATAGTTGAATCAATTCACAACTCCATCAAAAACACATTGGTGTTCCAATTTTCTCACATCTTCTCCAACAATTATCACAAAGTCATTTCTTACAGGAAGGATTTTTAGTTAAATCCTACTTGACTTAGTATTCTTGGTTACATAATTTTATACCTGTTCATATATATTGCTCTTAAAGGTTCTTTTCTTATTTTTTAAGCTATGAACTCAGTTAACTCAGATCAAAAAATAAATTATTTATATCATATTTTCCCACATGTGTAAATGTACATATAGATATTTTGACACAGTTATAAAAGCATCACCATGTATCAACATTTTTATTATTTATTGTGGTACAGAGAAAATTATTTTTTCTTTACTGATACAAGTATTTTTTCATTTTTAATTCTAAACTTAATAAACACCAAAAGAAATAGGAATTTCCATATAGAAATTGTGACAGGAGAAGATTGTACATAAAACTGTGGATCTCGGGGCAACTAGGTGGTGCAGTGGATATAGCACCGACCCTGGATTCAGAAGGACCTGAGTTCAAATCCAAGCTCAGACACTTAGCACTTACTAGCTATGTGACCCTGGTCAAGTCACTTAACCCCAATTGCTTCACCAAAGAAAAATTTTTTTTAAATTTGGATCTCTATTTTGTACAACTCACTATTTGTTCAAATGTGATAAATGTAACTTCCAAACATATACCTTCTGTCTCAGTTTTTTTCTGCCCTTCTGTTCTCTTCTATGCATTTAGAAATGCTTCAGTGACCCTATTTTCTTTCCTTTTTCTTTATAAATATTTTTATTCTTTTCTGTCTTTTGGCTCCCCTGTCTCTATCTCCCCTCTCCCACTCGGTTGAAAAAAAGAGAGATCTTTTTTTTTTTTTTTAACAAATATGAATAATGGAACAAAACAGGTTCCTACATTGGCCTTGTCTGAGAATATATCTTATTTTGCATCTTGGGTCCATCATATATCTCTGTCAGTAGACATTATCAATCTCTGGAATCATGGTAGGTTTTTGCATTGATTAGAGGGCTTGAGTCTTTCAAAGTTGTTTATCTTTACAATGTTTTTGTGATTGCTAAATTGTTCTCCTGGTTCTGCTCATTTCATAAAAGTCTTCCTAAGTTTCTTTGAAAGCATTCCTTTTATCATTTTTATAGCTCAATAGCATTATGTACATTCATATACCAAAACTTGTTTAGGCATTCCTCAATTGATTGGCACTTCCTTAGTTTCTAGTACTTTGTACTACGAAAAGAGATGCTATAAATATTTTTGTACATGTGGATCTTTTCCCTCTTGCTTTGATCTCTTTGGATATGCAGTTTTGTGGCTTTTGGTGCATAGTTCCAAAGTGCTTTTTAGAATGGCTGGACCAATTCATATCTCCACTAACAGTTCAGTAATATGGCTCTTTTCCCACAGGCTGTGAAAAAAATTATCATTTTCCTTTTTTGTCATCTTTGCCAATCTAATCAGTGTGAAGTAGAATCTCAGTTGTTTTCATTTGCATTTCTCTAATTGTTAGTGATCTGGAGCATTCTTTTTATAGAGTTATTGGTAGCTTGGATTTCTTCCTTTGAAATCTGTCTGTTCATGTCCTTTACCCATTTATCAACTGGGGAGTTGCTGTTATTCTTATGTAACTGAATCAGTTCCTCTTATGTCTTGGATATGAGACCTGTACAGAAAAATATAATGGAAACATTTTTTTTTCATATTTGTCTATTTCCCTTCTAATTTTAGCTACTTTGGTTTTGTTTGTATACAAACTTTACTTTTATGTAATTAAAGTTGTCCCTTTTTATTGTCATCATTCTCTTTATTCCTTGTTTAGTCATATATTCTTCCTCTTATCCAAAGCTGAAAGATAGTTTCTTCTTTTCTACTCAAATTTCCTTATGTGAGAAATAAAATTTGGGATTTTCCATTTTGGTTAAGATATGAAGGCTTTATTACATTCTTATAATAATAAGCACACACTGTAAAGAAGTGCTGTATGTTCTTGCTGCAGCAAACTCTTTTATTCCTAATTCTAATGCAGATTTTCCTCCCCTCCATTCCCCATTGGCTGGTACTAAGAAGTGCATAATTTTTCCAGAATGTCTCTTCATATTTGAGCATGTCCCCCCTCCTATTACATACATCACATGTACATAAAAATGAGCCATCTTCCCTCCCAAGGGTGTGTGAGATAATTTA
Organism: Dromiciops gliroides; assembly: GCF_019393635.1. Lineage (NCBI taxonomy): Eukaryota > Metazoa > Chordata > Mammalia > Microbiotheria > Microbiotheriidae > Dromiciops > Dromiciops gliroides. The sequence continues at coordinate 544,474,028 of NC_057861.1, read as the reverse complement.
TGTAAGTTAATTAAGCAAGCACAGTACAAACTTAGCCTTAACCTCTGGCACACTAAACTAACTAAACTACTGGCCTTGAGGCCCCCTTCTTCAGTCTTCCTTCCTTACCCAGACTCATTCCCTGTTCCTGTTTTTCTTGAGATAACAGCATTATTCTGGTGTGAGACACCAGACACATTTTTCTAAATCCCTCCTCTTTAATTTTTTAAAATTTTTTTTATTTTGGGTGAGGCAATTGGGGTTAAATGACTTGCCTAGGGCCACACAGCTAGTGTTAAGTGTCCGAAGCTGGATTTGAACTCAGGTCTTCCTGACTCCAGAGCCAGTGCTCTATCCACTGTGCCACCTAGCTGCCCCAATCCCTCCTCTTTTATTTGTCCATTATGCTGCTTTTCTCACTAATTCTACACATCTCCTCCAGTTTCTGAAGCATTTGGTAACACATCCCCTCTGCCTCCATAATATTATATTATTCTTCTTTGCTTTTGGATTTTCTTAGTACCATCATCAGGACCCTTCCCAAGCCCCTAATATTTGCTTTTGGCACAGTAATAACTTGCATTCCTTCCACTGCCCTGGTAATTAAATTCATAAAACATGGGATGAGACATGGAATTGATATCAATCCAGAAATGGCACATAATACAAAGAAACCAATTTGTTTCCACCAATTTCTAGTGAGCCAGGATAGCCACCCATTATTCCAAATGGAGTTCCACTTTTGTGCTGGCACATGCACCATTTTCCTAATATTAGTTGTTATTTCCTTCACTACTCTCACTTTATCATCAATTTTTAGACAAGTGCTTAAATTCATTTTTCCACAGACACCTCCATCTTTAGCCAGCAGATAGTCTAGGACCAACCTATGTTGTAACATAACTTCCCTCATCTGCGTGACTTGATCAGCCAATAGTCCAGAGCCGTGGCAGTCTGATTGGTTATTATTTCTAACATGGCTTGCAGTCTGATGAGCCTATTCAGAATATAGATTGGGGTTTGATAACCCTAACTCCCATCTTGGACCCAGGTAACTGGCCCATAAACCTGAATTATTCTTTGTGGGGGCCATTCATTTCCCCATCCATTAGCATTGCCTGTGACAGTGAGTCCTGTATCTATACTCCTTTTTGTCTTCTTAGCTCTTCATATAATTGAATACCTAAGTCTTTCCCGTGGATGTCTTCTAGGAGGAAAAATTGGGGCCTAATTAATCCAATATAACATAAACCTGTCCAATTTTGGGGGAGACATGTGTAAGCACTTTGACCAAAAATCCAATAGTGTCCTTTCAAAGCTCTTTTTGTTCCTTGGAAAACTTTATGCTCATCATATTTTTGGTAACAACCCCAAGGAACAAATGTCAATAACTACCAAGATTATAACAGTAATCATGGTTAACAGCATTAGCTAATATCAAGTCTCGTAATTTCAGTAACACACTCCCAGTGTTCATTTAATAAGCAATTTCATCCTGCATCTCAGATGTCCCATGTAGTTGTCTGGTCTCTGGAAATCCTTTTCTTGGAACAGTCTGAAAGATGTCTTATCTCCAGGGCATCTCTTCAGTAGATTTCTTTCCTTCCTTCCTTCCTTCCTTCCTTCCTTCCTTCCTTCCTTCCTTCCTTCCTTCCTTCCTTCCTTCCTTCCTTCCTTCCTTCCTTCCTTCCTTCCTTCCTTCCTTCCTTCCTTCCTTCCTTCCTTCCTTTCTTTCTTTCTTTCTTTCTTCCTTTCTTTTTTTTTTTTGGGGGGGGGGTGAGGCAATTGGGGTTAAGTGACTTGCCCAGGGTCACACAGCTACTATGTGTTAAGTGTCTGAGGCTGGATTTGAACTCAGATCCTCCTGAATCCAGGGCCAGTGCTCTATCCACTGTGCCACCTAGCTGCCCCAGATTTACTTCTCTGGTCTCAGATTACTTTATAGAGACTCCTCACATGTTCCTGTTTAAATCTCTTGCAAAACAGATCTCAATACAAATCAGTACAGCCTCTCAAATTTTACTTCTCCAATAACCAGTCCATGTGGTAAAAATTACCTCAAACCTTATGGTTTTGATCTTACTAACAATAGAGCTATAAGAGGAATATCAAAATCAAGGCCTTGCACTTTACCTGAACCTTAAAGAATTCATGACTTGAGTGCCCCATGCTGTTTGCAGCTTTATCTAACTCTGTATCTGACAAACATTGTTAACAGGGCCAAAGGGTTACCACTGCCTTGATACATACAAGCCATATAACTTAAATGTTTCAAAGTACCAGAGAAGGCAGAACTCTTAAATCTTTCCAAATTACATACATATTCGCTTGACCTTAATGGTTTTTTTCTCCAAAAAATTTTACTCAATTGTTTAAGATCTAATCCTTACATAAAACTTAGGTTACAGATTACTTTAGTAAGAAGATGACCACAAATGAACTTATATCAAAGTTAACTTCAATTGTAGTAAAAAACTTAGGATGACACTTAAGTAATTAATTTCAAAATAGTGTATGTCAAACAAGTTATCCATAATAAATCATGTTCGTATTACAGGACATGCTCTACAGACAGGTGTTGTTTCCACATTACATAATAAACACAAATAGATTTAACTTTTCCTTAGGTGTAACAATACATTCTGTAAGTTACCTGCACCTAATTGTATTAAAATTCTTTTCTTTAAAATAGACTTAAAATGTTTCTGATTCAGTTTTAATGCATAACTAATAATAGACAGATGAGAAAGCCATATGCTTATACACTCTAGGTTTTTTTTAGAAAACATAAAGGACTAGAATTCCTGCATCTCACTATAGTAACCCATATATTCCAGTATTAACTTAAGGGATGAAGATCCAATATTGTGTTCATGCTGATCACGTGACATGATTATAGGAATTTGCCATAAAAGAAGAGGGACAAGGGGCGGCTAGGTGGCGCAGTGGATAAAGAACCGGCCTTGGATTCAGGAGTACCTGAGTTCAAATCCGGCCTCAGACACTTGACTTACTAGCTGTGTGACCCTGGGCAAGTCACTTAACCCCCATTGCCCAGCCAAAAAAAAAAAAAAAAGAAGAGGGACAAAGCTGTCAGGGAATAATACTTCCCTAAACTTCATGACCACCCCAGGCAGCAGTTATATAGTGTGGTAAAAACAGCATACTACTGAAGCGGCTTTTGAAGTTTTATAAAAGAATATAGACTAAGCTTAGATCTAAGACTACTCATTTGTATTTCTACTTTCCTATTTCCCTAATCGGTATCACCTGTTTGTTGTCTAAACAATAAAAGCTAGGTATTCCTGAATCCAGGACCTGTGCTTTATCCACTGAGCAACCTACCTGCCCCCCAAGGACAGAGATATGAATATAGTATGTGCCCTGGAGGAAAGTTCACTAGTTTGCTAACTTATATAAGAATATAAGAATTCTATTCTATAAGAATAGAATTGAGCTGTTCAAGCCTCTGACCCTATCTAGGTTGGGGCCTGTCTGTTTTGTGTCTGAAGGCCTTTCTCTTGACATTTCAATGTCTCTCTCCTTTAATCCTTCCAGATTTTCAACTTTTCCTGACAAGTCACTTAGGAACTCCCTCTTACAAGTCAGTCTGTGAAAGATCAAATGACTTGCCCAAAGTCTCACAAGTTGTCAGTGGCATGAACCCAGTCCCTCTGGTTTAAGTCCAAACTCATTTCACTGAACCGAGACATCCTTGGGCCTTATGATATTCTGCCCACAATAGCTAGTCTATAAATGTTGTTCATTCATTGTAGTGGCAAGATGGAGTTGATCTGTCCAGATAAACCAAAAGGGTGTTAACCCAGGACAATATGTTAACATGATTTCTGCCTGAATTTTGTTTGTTTGCTTTGTCTTAGGTATGTTCCCTCCAACAAGTGGAGAGGCATATATCTGTGGGCTTGAGATCTCCAGGAAAATGGTTCAGATCCGGGAGAGCATAGGTTTTTGCCCCCAGCATGATATGTTATTTGATCACATGACAGTAGCTGATCACCTTTATTTCTATGCTCAGGTAAGCCAAAGCCAAGAGTTTTCCTCTCTCTTACAGAATTATGTAGTTTTAGGGATGGAAGGGACCTCATTGTTCCATTAATTAATACAAGCCCCTCATTTTAGCGATGAGGAAACTTAGGGCCAGAAATCATTTGTCTACCATCATACAGTTAGTAGTAGACATGGGATTTGAATACCCTTGGAAGCGTGGTGGTTTCTGAGAGAATGAATATTAGAATGAAAGGTAGACCTATTCTAATGATGGGCTGGGGGACCTGACTGATTGTCACTCATTGACTGAGAGACTATCTCAAGCCAGACTACCCCCAGCCTGGGGGAACCTCACTTACCTGAGTGGAACACAGTGGGCTGGAATTTATCTTAGATTAAATTCTTTCTAAGATTCTCTGGTTGGGTGAGGTAACAATTCCAAGATTTCATCCCATCATCCACACTGCTCTTCAGAAAACTAAGCTTTGACCTAATCTCCAAATGAGAAAGGGGAAAAAAACCTTTTTCTCAGTTAAAATGTTTAGAGTCACTTGGCTATATAAGAAAGGCTTGCTACATTTCAAAATATATTTTCTCTTTCGAAAATGAAGTGAGGTAGGGACTTTTAAATAAATTCTTTTTAATGAATGTCAAGCAAGTGGCAAGGTTAATGGGATCAAAACCTCAAAGTAATTACACTTAATAGGAACTATTAAGAACACTGATAAAGTACCATTCTACTGGTGCAGTAATATACACTATACAGTCAGCTATGCACTTATACAGTCAGCTGTGCAAACCAGAATTTAAACTCATTGTTCATTTATTTGTCTGAAGAATGTCACATTTTATTATTTTATAATGTCACATTTACTATTTTAAAGTCTTGTACCTGGTCTCTTATTTCTTATTTTGGTAGTGTTGAAATTTTTTAAAATAAATTTTTGGTAATGTTTGTTTTTATGTCACCTACATTTCCCATTGTTTCTCTTCTCCTTCCCAAAGAGCCATTCCTTAAAATAAATTATACAAAATTGAAAAGAAAAAAATTTGACAAAACTAACAAACATATTGAAAAAGACTGACATCATATGCAGTGTTCCATAACTATGGTCTTCCTCCTCTAAGATTTGTCATTATAATTGCACAGAGTTCAGTTTTTCTTTTGTTGTTCTTTCCATTTATATGTTGTAGGGGTAGCTAGGTGGTGCAGTGGATAAATCACTGGCTCTGGATTCAGTGGGACCTGAGTTCAAATCCGGCCTCAGATACTTGACACTTACTAGCTATGTGACCCTGGGCAAGTCACTTAACTCCCATTGCCACGCCCCCCCCCAAATTGTATTATTGTAATCATTGTATATATTGTTATCCTGCTCCCACTTAACTTGAGTTTATATTAGTTCCTATAAGTTTTATGCTTCTTTATATTCTTCATAATTCATAATTTTTCATAATAGTCCATTACATTCATGTTTCACAATTTGTTTGGCCATTCCTTCAGCAATAAGTATCTACTTTATTTCTAGTTCTTTGCTATTAATTAGAAATGCTTCTGTAAATATGGGGACATCCTTCTTGTCATTAACCTCATTCCTAGCAGTAGAATCTCTGGGCAAAAAAGGTATGGAAATTTGAGTCAGTCCTTTAGCATAATTCCAAATTGTTTTTCAGAATGGTTACAAATCTATCAATGATACTAACATATTATAAAGTGTGCCCATCTTTTCATAAAAGGAGGGTACTTTTTAAACCACACTTGCAAACTTAGATGTATTCTAAGACAGATAGCTATTAATTAGGGTGGGGTTCTCTTTTGTTTTCAGCTGAAAGGATTGACTCTGAAGGAGTGCCATAAAGAAATAGATCAGACCTTGAAATTTTTCAGCTTGGAAGAAAAGCGCAATGACTTTTCAAAGTCACTGACTACAGGCATGAAGCGAAAGCTCAGCATTAGCATTGCACTCTTGGGAGACTCCAAGGTACAGAAAGTAGCTAAAATGCATCCCTGTCACTGCTTGATTAGAAAAATCGACTGACTTAAACATATATAAGCTGATCCTAATATGGAGTTGTCTAAAGCTCTCCTCTAAAGGAGATTTCCCAGGGTGTCCTCAGTGGGAAAATATTTTCATGTTATGATTGGACTAAGTTGACCATATGTGTGAGGTACTCAGTGCTTTACTAGCTCAGACTGTAGTTTATTCTGACCTTGTTGACTGCACTTGGGCAAGTGATTCAAGTGCCTTGTGCTCAGCTTTCACGAAATTAAAAGTGCAAAACAAAATCAAGGTGGGTGCCATCCATATTAAGGATCTACACATGAGGCACAGCACCATTTACTAATGTCATTGTGCTGTCCTTCTGGTCTGCAGGTGATCATTCTGGATGAGCCAACATCTAGGATGGACCCTGTCACCAGAAGTATCACCTGGAATCTTCTTCAGCAGCATAAACATGGCCACACCATCGTGCTGACCACCCACTATATGGAGGAGGCTGACCTGCTGGGTGACCGCATTGCCATCATGGCCAATGGGGAACTACAGTGCTGTGGCTCTTCACTCTTCCTCAAGCGCAAATATGGTCTCTCCAGCCTTTTTCCTTTTTGATGCATCCTTCATATCACTGTCAAACTTCCTTATGTAGCTGGCCTTTTAAATAGAGCTAAGGGAGAGGGAGCAGGGGCAGAGCTGCCTGGAAGTGGGTAAGGTCCCTTTCTAGGACTCTCTCTATTTAATTGAGGGCATGCCAACCAGAGAGTTGTTTTTTTTTTTAATTTGTTTGACTCAAAGCTTGAAGGGACTATAGAGCAGGAGGGGAAAAGCCAAGCATACAAGAAATGGAGAAGTAAGTAGGCTGGAACAAAGACCTTTGTGGATGAGTGGAAAATAGGAGAGGTTGAGCATCCTATATACTGAACTCTGCCATTACAGTTGTAGTCATTTTGTTCATCAATAAGCTTTCATTAAGCACTTCCTATGTGCCAGGCACTATGGTAAACACCAGTGTTACAAAGAAAGGCAAAAGACAATCCCTGCTGTCAAGGAGTTCATAGTCTAATGGCAGAGAAAAAATGCACATAACTATGTACAGACAAGCTAAATACAACCTAAATAAGAAATGATCAACAGAAGGAAGGCACTAAAATTAAGAGGTGCTTAGAAAGACTTCCTGTAGAAGATGAAATTTTACCTGGAACTTGAAGGAAACCAGGGAAGTCAGTTGTCAGAGTAGAGGAAAGAGAGCATTCAAGGGATAGAGGACAGCCATTAGAAATGTCCATATCTGAGGGAGGGAGTATATTGTTCAAGGAACAAGTAAAGAGGTCAGTGTGAATGGACTGAAGAGTAGGTGGGGAATGGAATATAGTGTAAGGTATAAGAAGAATGGAAAGGTTTCAGGGAGGGTATTTATTATTTTGTTTTTTATCCTGGAGGTGATAGGTAACAAGTTGGATATGTGTGGAGAAGGGAGGGTGGTGAGAGAGTAAAGAATTGAGGTTACAAGCTTGGGGAACCAGGAAGATTGGGATGCCTTTGATAGTAATAGAGAAGTTTAGAAGTGGGAAAGGTGGGGCAGCTAGGTGGCGCAGTGGATAGAGCACCAGCCCTGGATTCAGGAGGACATGAGTTCAAATCTGGCCTCCGACACTTAACACTTACTAGCTGTGTGACCCTGGGCAAGTCACTTAACTCCAACTGCCTCACACCCAAAAAAAAAAAAAAAGAAGAAGAAGAAGAAGAAGAAGAAGAAGAAGAAGAAGTGGGAAAGGTTTTGTGGAAAAGATAATAATTCTCGGCCATCTAGGTGGTACAGTAGATGAAGCACCAGCCCTGGATTCAGGAGAACCTGAGTTCATATCCAGCCTCAGACACTTGACACTTACTAGCTGTGTGACCCTGGGCAATTCACTTAATCCTCATTGCCCCACAAAAAAAAAAAAAAAGAAAGAAAAGAAAAGAAATTCAGTTTTGGACATGTTGAGATGTTTACAGGATAGCCACTTTCAGATATGTAATAGGCATTTGGAGATGAGAGATTGGAGGTCAACAAAGAAGTTAGGGTTGGATAAGGAGGTTTAAGAATAATCACTGTATGGAGCACCTAGGTGGGTGGCGCAGTGGATAGAGCACCAGCCCTGGAGTCAGGAGGACCTGAGTTCAAATCCAGCCTCAGACACTTAAAACTTACTAGCTGTGCGACCCTGGGCAAGTCACTTAACCCCAGTTTGCCCCACCAAAAAAAAAAAAAAAAGAGAATAATCAGTGTAAAGATGATCATTTAATTCATGGGAGCTGGTGAGAACACTAAGTGAAATAATATAAAGGGAGAAGAGAGGAAGCCTAAGGACAAAGCTCTGTGGAATACCCATGGTTAGTGGGCATGACCTGGATGAAGATCTAGCAGAGAAGACTTAGAAAGTGTCTTCAGGTAGGAGAAGAGAGTAATGTCCCCAAAACCTAGTGAGAAGATGGTATCAAGGAGAAAAAGGTGATTGACAGTGTCAAAGCCTACAAAGAAGTTAAGAATAAAGATTGAGAAAAATAAGCATCTCTCATAACTTTGGAGAGAGCAGTTTTGGTAGAATTAGATCAGAAGTCACACTGAATGGAGTTAAGAAGAGACTAAGAGGAGAGAAATTGACATACACTGTCTTCTTAAAGGAGTTTAGCCACAAAAGACAGAAAAGATATGGGATGATAGCAGCGATAGAAAGATCAAGCAAAGGTTTTTTGAGGATGTTTGTAGACAATATAGAAGAAGACAGTAGACAGAGAGATTTAAGACAAGTGAGAGAGTGGAGATGCAAAAGAGGGCAACATGTTCACGGAGACACAATGGAGTGAGATCATTTGTGCAGGCAGAGAGATTTGCCTTGGCAGGGAGAAGGGCCACTTCTTCATGTGAGGCAGGAGTGAAGGAGGAGAGAGTGGCCAAAGGTATTTGGGTGATAGGAGATGAAGAAGAGAGAAGGAAGAAGGAACTTTGAGTAAGTGGACTAATTTTTTCCCGGTAAAATATAATGCAAGGGGGGCGGCTAGGTGGCGCAGTGGATAGAGCACCGGCCCTGGAGTCAGGAGTACCTGAGTTCAAATCTGGCCTCAGACACTTAACACTTACTAGCCGTGTGACCCTGGGCAAGTCACTTAACCCCAATTGCCTCACTAAAAAAAAATATATATATATATATATATATGTATATATATATATATATATGTGTGTGTGTGTGTGTGTATATATATATATATATATATATATATATAATGCAAGGTTCTCAGCTGAGAGGGTGGGTGTAGGGGAAAACATGGGATGTTTGTAGAGGGATGAGCTGACCACTAGTAACAGAGACAATCACTGAATTCAGAGTCAAGGATAGAATCCCAGGATTTGTCAATGACCATCAAAGATAAAGAGGGCTATAGTGAAAAATGTTTGGTTATAGAACACAGCATCTTCTTCACTGGAAGTGAAGTTCACTCTTTGAACCATTGTTTGGTTCTTTGCACAACTGGTGAGTTGTCTCTTCTATTTAGAGCCCACTGGTTTAAGTGTTCATCATTTATCTCCAAATACTCATCAGGGAGTTCATCTAACTTATGGACAATCAAGTGATTGTGTTAAATTAACTTTATAGAGACATTACCAGTCTCTGGAGGAGCTATTCAAAGAGGCAAGTTGCATGACTAATGTTTGATATGATTGCACATGTATAACCTGTATCAGATTGTTTGTCATCTTGGGGAGTGGAGAGAGGAGAAAGGGAGGGAGAAAAAAACTGGAATTCAAAATCTTATTTTAAAAAATGAATGTTGTGGGCAGCTAGGTGGTGCAGTGGATAAAGCACTGGCCCTGGATTTAGGAGGACCTGAGTTCAAATCTGGCCTCAGATACTTGACACTTACTAGCTGTGTGACCTTGGGCAAGTCATTTAACCCTCATTTCCCTGCAAAAACAAAAACAAAAAAATGAATGTTGAAAACTATCTTTGTATGTAATTGGGGGCAAATACTATTTATGAAAAAAAAGGCAATTTGCCCATTGAGAATGGTCATAACCATTCCTTCATTTGATGATACTTGGTCAGATCTGAGATTATGTCCTGGCTTCTTAGTGTCTGTCTCTGCCACTGAGGAGGAATAACTGACTAATTGCATGCAGAATTAGGATGTACAGTCCAAGTACACATTGCTCTGCCTTCAGCCTCCTCATTCTTTCACCCATCAGTCAAGTCACATTTTTGTTCAACACTTCTTGCTTCTCCATCTCTTGTTTGTTTGTTTGTTTGTTTTTTACCCTTCCACACTATACCCCCTTCAAAGTCTGGTTCAAATAAAAAATAAAGTGAAGGAGCTAGTGGTAGTGGTAGTTGCCCTTGGAGAAAGTCTTAAACTCTTTGGAGCTTAAGGAGAACTGGAAAAGGGGCTTGCCTGCCTTTAAACTCTGTCCCTGTCTCCCCATGCTCTGTTTCCAAGCCCTTTTTGTGGAGCTCCAAAAAGGTCATCCACTTTTATAAACTACTTTCAATATATGTCTCGTATTCATGAAAATCCACAGTGGCTTCCTATTTCCAGCTCTATTAAATTTAACCTCCCCAATCTTATTTATTATGTTGAGGAATTGTCCAGGGGACCTGATCAACCAAGATCTCCCTAGCCCATCTGATGAAATTTCAAGTCAGGTAACATAGGGAGTGAAGTGAAGTGTTTCTTTTTTCATTTCTCCTTTAGAAGGAGTCAACTTCTGAAGGATCTTCAATGCCCCATGGTGCCCTTTCAAAAACAATCCGCTCACTGAAGAGGCAGTACAGATCGCTAGCCAGCTAGCTGCCTTATAATGCTATCCAAAAAAGCCAATTAAAGACTTTCTTCACTCCTAAAGGAGAAATGAAAAAGAATTTTGTTGTTTAATCATGTCCAACTCTTCATGACCCCATTTGGGATTTTCTTGGCAAAGATACTGTTGTTGTTTATCATTTCTCCAGCTCATTTTACAGATGAGGAACTGAGAGACAGGGTTAAGTGACTTACCCAGGGTCACAGAGCTGGTAAGTGTCTGAGGCCAGATTTGAACTCAGGAAGATGAGTCTTCCTGACTCCAGGCCCAGCACTATACCACCTAGCTGCCCCAAAGAAAAAGAAATACTTTTGAATATTTCTTCTAATACTTGAGTATATACTGTTTCTGTTACTCGTCCCTTATATACATTGAGTGGGTTATATATTGAGAGAACTTAATTGATTAGGACTCTTCTTATATACTTCCTCCCTTTCTTCACCCTGCCCCAACATCCATGTCAACAGTAGACCTTTCTGTCCTACTCAAATAGGACTTTTCACTAACTCACAAAATGACATATTTGTTCCCACCTCTTTGCCATTGCTCAATTTGTTATGTCACCCTGGAATACCTTCCTGACTCCAAATTGATTGATTGTTGATTAGTTATTAAAGGGGGAAAAGTTTGAAAACCAGGCAGTTTGATTTGGTTATAGGAGTAAATCTCAAGCATAGTAATATTTGTTAATAACTAAGGAATTGGGGGCAGCTAGGTGGCGCAGTGTATAAAGCACAGGCCCAGGATTCAGGAGTACCTGAGTTCAAATCTGACCTCAGACACTTGACACTTACTAGCTGTGTGACCCTGGGCAAGTCACTTAACCCCCATTACCCCACACCAAAAAACAAAAACAAAAACAAAAAAACCCTAAGGAATTAGCTTCCCCAACTATATTTCTGTTCAGTGTAGCTTTTATTAGGTACAAGTTTTGTTGGGGTTTGGGGGGGGCGGGGTAATGGGGGTTAAGTGACTTGCCCAGGGTCACACAGCTAGTAAGTGTCAAGTGTCTGAGGTCAGATTTGAACTCAGGTCCTTCTGAATCCAGGGCCGGTGCTCTATCCACAGCGCCACCTAGCTGCCCCAGGTACAAGTTTTCTTTCTTTCTTTCTTTTTTTTTTTTTTTTTTTTTTTTTTAGTAAGGCAGTTGGGGTTAAGTGACTTGCCCAGGGTCACACAGCTAGTAAGTGTTAAGTGTCTGAGGCCGGATTTGAACTCAGGTACTCCTGAATCCAGGGCCGGTGCTCTATCCACTGCGCCATCTAGCTGCCCCCCCAGGTACAAGTTTTCTTAACAAGAGTTTGCTTCATAGATTTTTTGATTATGAGAATCCTAAATATAAGTTAGAGTATCTGAAGCCAGTGGGAACTGAGAAGTAGAAGTTGGATTAGCATCATTTACAGACTTCAGAAATCTGATTTTTACAATAGCAAAATCACAACTCAAATGTAAGTCCTAAAAGATTTTCTTTATTGAAATTCTATCCAGGTATATGATGTCCTTATTCTACCCATAAGCAAACAGAGGTTCATAGATGTGAAATTAATGGTACATGGTCACATATTTGGTCCTATGTCCATGGTGAGTGGTGGCTCTAGAGTTCAAACTCAACCTTCCTGATTCCATGCCTTGCTCTTTCCACAAAACCACAAGAAGATTCTCCATTTCCCCTCTCCTAAGGAGCTCACCTAACTCAAATGTGGGGAGACCAAGTATGTGGGCCATTTAAATACAATGAAATGAATTCAGCTGTTTCATCTGATCTTAAAAAATCTTTTTTTCAGGTGCTGGATACCACATGATCATAGTAAAGGAGCTTCACTGTAACCCAGAGGACGTTAGCCAAGTTGTTTATCATTATGTGCCACAGGCCACTTTAGAGAGCAACTTTGGAGCTGAATTATCTTTTACCCTACCCAAAGAGAATGCTAACAGGTAGGAATCCAAAGCATGCTGGCCTAATGGGGTTTCTACCACGTAGGGTTCATGGTTGCCTTTCTTCGATTCCTCAGGCTTGGCAAATGTGCCTTCTGATAATCTAGGAATCTTGTATTATTGCCATATACCAAGTAATGGGTGGTCAGTAAATTTATACATTGGAAAGTCATACATTGAAAATTAATTCTACTACAAATTCCATTTATGTGAATTCCATAATGTGAAAAAGAGTATTAACTATGGTTGATTACTCTGAGAGTTTTATTTAAATTGAATTACAGGTGCTCCTGATTTTGTGGTTCATTTTATATAATACTTTACTGAAGCTATTGTCTCAATTAGTTTCTTTGCTGATTCCCTGGAGTTTTCTAAGTAATTTTCATTTTATTTTGTAAATGAGGACAATTTCATCAATATTTCCTCCCTACACCCTATAATTCAAACAACTTTTCTCTCAAATGGCAATAGTAGAAAGTGCTATCCAAGTACTTATTGATCTTCATAATTATAACCTTGAAGAAAATCACCATCCGAGAGTTTCTTTCTACAAATCAACAATTTTTAAAAAGAGATAGACTTAAGGTGAATAACATTGTCAGTGTCATAAACTATTAACTGGTTTTTTTTAATGTCTTTTAAAAATTTTTTTTCTTTTCATTTGGCCAGTTCAGCTTTTCAAGGCATTCTTTTCTTTATTGGCTTTTTGTACCTCTTTTATCATTTGTCGTTTTAAAGGTATTATTTTCTTTAGTAATTGTTTGTGTCTTCTTTACCAAGCTGTTGACTTTTTTCATGATTTTCTTGCATCACTTTCATTTCTCTTTCCATTTTTTCCTCTGTCTCTCTTACTTTATTTTCAAAAACATTTTTGAGTATTTGTATGACCTGAGATAAATTCATATTTTTCTTGGAAGCTTTGGATATAGGAGCTCTGACTTTGTTAACTTCTTCTCAGGGTGTATTTTGATTTTCCTTGTCACCATAGAAACTTTCTAGGGTTAGCATTTTTTTCTCTTTGCTCCTTTTCCCAGCCTATTTCTTGATTTTTCACTCTTTGTTAAAATAGGACACTGCTTCCAGGGTGGAGGGAACAGTGTCCCAAGCTTCAGGACGGTTGTGCAGCTGTTTTCAGGATACTTTTAGAGATTTGTAAGATTTTAGTTCTTCCAAGTTAGTATGATTTAAGGAGAGGTATGTTCACTATTCTCCTGGCCTGTGCTCTGGTCTACAAGCAACCATAGGGTTGCTTTTCTGCCCTGGAATTATGAACAGAGTCCCATTCCACTGTGGCCACAAGCTTCAGGATGCTTCTGCTCCTCCCTGGCCTGGAACTGCCAGCCAAGCCAGACCAGGATGGAAGTACGGGCAAAACAACAGTCCTGCCTCAGTGCTAGCAAAGAGATCCCTGTAATTTCATTCTGTTTCACCCCCTTACAGTCTGTGGGCTAAAAGTTCCAGAAGCAGTTGCTGCTACTGTGTTTTCAGAGGCTCCTGAGGCCTGCTCCAGGTTTGCTGGGGCTGGGTTTGCACTGGCATAGCTTATGCTGGACTGCACTCCACTCTCATCCCAGTACAACAGATCTTTCCTATCAAACTTCTAAGTTGTCTTTGGCTGGAAAATTATTTCACCCTGTCTTTTTGTGGGTTCTGCTGCTCTAGGAATTGTCTTATGGCCTTATTTGAAGGTATTTGGAGGAGTCTTGGAGAGACCAGAGGCAAGTCACTGCCTTTCCTCTCCCATCTTGGTTCTGCCCTGCCACTTCTTTCTTCCTCACTTTTCTATATCATCATATCAGTTATCAGATCTTGTCACTTTAACCTCTGTAACATCTCTGCCATTTAATCCTTTTTCTCTACATACAAAAAACCCTTCTTATTTGGTTCACAGTTCTGTTGCTACTTGCTTGGATTATTAATATTGTTTTTCTAAAAAGCAAACTTATTATCAATATTTCTCCTATTATTGCTCCTCTTACTCAGAGAAACTCACATGTTTAAAAGAAACAATATTTTAAAACACCAGCTTGATTGCTTGAAAATCAAGATTAGAAGATTTCAGGATTCCAAACGCCCTTCATCATTGCCATCTTCTATTATTTAACATATTGGGGAGCTAGCTGTTTCTGTTATTGGAAAACTAGTCTGGGGTTTCTAAAATATTGCTATTTATAAATTAATGGCTATTGCACTGTAATGTTTGGAATGACGCCATCTGCTGGAGAGCTACTGTAGGAAAGCTCCACCATGAGGAGAAGGCTTCTGAGGGCAAGCCATGTGGTCAAGGTCCTTGGCGTCAGGAAGTAACATTTGCTCGTGAGTACTGTCTATCAAGGCTACCAGCCAATCAACTTGAGGAGCCTCCTATTTCTGGGAGAAGGACACAAAGTAGGAAGTGGACACTGGCAGAGGGCTTTTGTCTCTTTTGGTTCCTGACCTCGCCATGGCGGGTTGGATGATGGGGTCTCTTAGAAATAGATTTTTACCTTTCTCTCTGATCCTAATGCTCTTTAATAAACACTTAAATACTCTTGCTAATGTTTATAATTTATTGGCAACCACTCATTAGATTTTAGATAGTATAGCTAGAATTTTAGCCCCTTACAGCACCATTTTTGGTAGCAAGCCTATTAAATGTTAGTAAAGAGTTGACCATGTGACAGTTAAGCTAGGCTGAAACCCTCCCAGTGCCATATTTCTAAGAGAGAGAGTACATGGCCTCAAGTCCTATATTACCTAATGAGGAGAGCACTCACTGACTCACCATGGGTCCAGACCAAAAGTAAGTTCCAAGATGTCACTGACTCACCTATTGACTGTTAAAAAAAGTGGAGACCAGAGTTTGACTTTGTGTTTTTTTCATGCTCTTATCACTCCTTGGTTATAATAAAATGAAATGCATATGTTAAAAAAATGGGGGACAGCTATGTGGTGCAGTGACTAGAGCACTGGTCCTGGAGTCAGGAGGACCTGACTTCTTATCTAGCCTCAGACACTTACTAGCTGTGTGACCCTGGGCAAGTCACTTAACCTGGATTGCCTCCCCCCACCCTCCCTACCTCCCAAAAAATAAAAATGCAATGGGGGAAAAAAATCACACCTGGAGGGTATAGCATAATCCAGGGAATTGATCTATCAATTATAGGTGCCTTCACAGGAGAGATACATTTAAAACAAAAAACAAAACAAAACAAAAACCTTTTCCTCACATATAGTCCTCCAGTACCCAACTGCTAGTGCCCTTCCTCACTAGTGCACATCTTGTATTTTGTTTTGTTTTGTTTTGGGGGGTGGGGCAATGAGGGTTAAGCGACTTACCCAAGGTCACACAGCTAGTACTTGTCAAGTGTCTGAGGCCAGATTTGAACTCAGGTCCTCTTGAATCCAGGGCCAGTGCTTTATCTATTGTGCCACCTAGCTGCCCCCACATCTTGTATTTTTGAGTGTGTTTATATTCACCCTTACATATACATATGTATCTACATGTTATCTTTCATGAGCAGGAGCTACTTCCTTCTTTATCATCATTATCTCTAAATCCTAGCATAGCAACTGGTATGTAGTAAATAAGTCCTTCTTGCTTTATCCTGTGAGTGCGATACCTCTATATTACTAGCAAAACTGATGCTGTTTTTTCCCAAAGCAAATCATGCTACATGGGTTTGAGATATGTACTTTTTATCAAGTTAACAACATCATTCCTATACCTACACTTTGTAGGTTTTGGGATTTTTTAAAGTGATAAATGACTGTTATACTTTGAAAAAGGCTTCCCTCCCCAATATTTTTTTTAATTTTTTTTTATGTATAAGGTATTTTATTTTTTCCGTTACATGTAAAGATAGTTCTCAAATTTTGTTTATACAAGCTCTACAATTTCAGATTTTTCTCCCTCCCTTCCCTCCCTCCCCCCTCCCCTAGACAGCAAGAAATCTGATATAGGTTATATCTATATATCTCTATACATATACATATAGATATATATATACACAAACATATATATACACACAATAACATTAATCCTATTTCTGCATTAATCCTGTTACAAGAGAAAAAATCAGAGCAGTGATGCAAAACCTCAAAATAGAAAAAAAAAAAACCAACAGCACCCAAAACAAAAGAAATAGTATGGTTCAATCAGCATCTGTACTCCACAGTTCATTTTTTTTTTTCTTGGATTTGGAGATCCTCTTCTATCATGAGTTCCCTGGAACTCTTCTGTACCATTGCATTGGTGAGAAGAATATAGTCCATCACAGTAGGTCAACACTCAATGTTGATGATACTGTGTACAATGTTCTTCTGGTTCTGCTCATCTCACTCATCATCAGCTCACGTAAGACCCTCCAGGTTTCTCTGAACTCCTCCTGCTCATCATTTCTTACAGCACAATAGCATTCCATTGTATTCATATACCACAACTTGTCCAGCCATTCCCCAATTGATGGGCACCCCCTCAACTTCCAATTCCTTGCGACCATGTAAAGAGCAGCTATAAATATTTTTGTACACGTGGGTCCCTTTTCCCATTCCATGATTTCTTTGGGCAAAAGACCTAAAAGTGGAATTGCTGGGTCAAAGGGTATGCACAGCTTTATCGCCCTTTGGGCATAATTCCAAATTGCTCTCCAGAATGGTTGGATCAGTTCACAGCTCCACCAACAATGCATTAGTGTTCCAATTTTCCCACAGCCTCTCCAACATTTTTTATCTTCCTTTTTTGTCATTTTAGCCAATCTGATAGGTGTCAGGTGGTACCTCAGAGTTGTTTTAATTTGCATCTCTCTAATCATTAGAGATTTAGAGCATTTTTTCATATGGCAATAGATAGCTTTGACTTCTTCATCAGAAAACTGCCTGTTCATATCCTTTGACCATTTCTCAATTGGGGAATGACTTGGATTCTTATAAATTTGATTTAATTCCCTATATATTTTAGAGATGAGGCCTTTATCAGAAGCACTGGCCTCAAAAATTGTTTCCCAGCTTTCTGCCTCCCTTCCAATTTTGGATGCATTGCTTCTGTTTGTACAAAATTTTTTTAATTTAATATAATCAAAATCATCCATTTTGCATTTTATAATATACTCTATCTCTTGTTTGGTCAAAAACTGTTTTCCTTTCCAAAGATCTGATAGGTACACTATTCCTTTCTCTCCTAATTTACCTATGGTATCACCTCTTATGTCTAAATCATGTATCCATTTTGACCTTATTTTAGTATAAGGTGTAAGATGTTGGTCTATGCCTAATTTCTGCCATACTATCTTCCAGTTTTCCCAGCAGTTTTTGTCAAATACTGAGTTCCTATCCCAGAAGCTGGAGTCTTTGGGTTTATCAAACACTACATTACTAGTGTCATTTACTACTGCATTTCCTGAGACTAGCCTATTCCCTTGATCTACCACTCTATTTTTTAGCCAGTACCAGATAGTTTTGATGACTGCCGCTTTATAGTAAAGCTCCAGGTTTGGTACAGCTAACCCCCCTTCCTGTGAATTTTTTTTCATTATTTCTCTGGATATTCTTGATTTTTTGTTTTTCCAGATGAATTTTGTTATTATTTTTTCTAGCTGTATAAAATAATTTTTAGGTAGTCTGATTGGTATGGCACTGAATAAGTAAATTAATTTAGGCAGTATTGTCATTTTTACTATATTAGCTCTGCCTATCCATGAGCAATTGATATCTTTCCAATTATTTAGATCTGATTTGATTTGTGTGAAGAGTGTTTGGTAGTTGTGTTCATAGAGTTCCTGGGTTTGTCTTGGCAAGTAGACTCCCAAGTATTTTATACTATCTACCGTTACTTTAAATGGAATTTCTCTTTCTATCTCTTGCTTCATGTATAGAAATGCTGATGATTTATGTGGATTTATTTTATATCCTGCTACTTTGCTAAAGTTGTTAATTGTTTCAAGTAATTTTTGAGTTGATTCTCTAGGATTCTTTAAGTATACCATCATATCATCTGCAAAGAGTGATAGTTTTGTTTCCTCCTTGCCTATTCTAATTCCTTTAATTCCCTTCTCATCTCTGATTGCTAAAGCTAACATTTCTAGGACAATATTAAATAATAGGGGTGATAATGGACATCCCTGTTTCACCCCTAATCTTATTGGGAAGGCCTCTAATTTATCTCCATTGCATATAATACTTGCCGATGGCTTTAGGTAGATACTGTTTATTATTCTAAGGAAAGCTCCACCTATTCCTAAACTCTCTAGTGTTTTTATTAGGAATGGGTGCTGTACTTTGTCAAAAGCTTTCTCTTCATCTATTGAGATAATCATATGATTTTGGTTGGTTTTCTTATTGATGTGGTTGATTATGTTAATAGTTTTCCTAATGCTGAACCAGCCCTGCATTCCTGGTATAAATCCCACCTGGTCATAGTGTATTATCCTGGTGATCACTTGCTGTCATCTCCTTGCTAATATCTTATTTAAGATTTTAGCATCAATATTCATTAGGGAGATTGGTCTATAATTTTCTTTCTCTGTTTTTGCTTTGCCTGGTTTTGGTATCACCACCATATTTGTGTCATAAAACAAATTTGGTAGAACTCCTTCTTCACCTATTTTTCCAAATAATTTGTATAATATTGGAATTAATTGTTCTTTAAATGTTTGGTAAAATTCACCCGTAAACCCATCTGGCCCTGGGGATTTTTTCTTAGGGAGTTCATTAATGGCTTGTTCAATTTCTTTTTCTAATATGGGTTTATTTAAGGATTTTATTTCTTCTTCCGTTAACCTGGGCAGTTTGTATTTTTGTAAACATTCATCCATTTCATTTAGATTGTCAAATTTATTGGCATACAGTTGGGCAAAATAATTCCTAATTATTGACTTAATTTCCACTTCATTGGTGGTAACATCACCCTTTTCATTTTTGATACTGGTAATTTGGTTTTCTTCTTTCTTTTTTTTAATCAAATTAACCAATATTTTATCTATTTTATTGGTTTTTTCATAAAACCAGCTCTTAGTTTTATTGATTAATTCTATAGTTTTTTGCTTTCAATCTTATTAATTTCTCCTTTAATTTTCAGGATCTCTAGTTTAGTACCTAATTGGGGATTTCTAATTTGTTCTTTTTCTAGCTTTTTAAGTTGCATGCCCAATTCATTAATCTCCTCTTTCTCTTTCTTATTCATGTAAGCATTTAGAGCTATAAAATTTCCCCTAAGCACTGCTTTGGCTGCATCCCATAGATTTTGGTATGTTGTCTCATTATTGTCATTCTCTTGGATAAAGTTATTGATTGTTTCTATGATTTGTTGTTTGGCCCATTCATTCTTTAGACTGAAATTATTTAGTTTCCAATTGATTTTCATTCTACTTTTCCCTGGCTCTTTCTTACATGTAATTTTTATTGCATCATGATCTGAACAGGATGCATTTACTATTTCTGCCTTTCTACATTTGACTATGATGTTTTTGTGCCCTAATACATGGTCAATTTTTGAAAATGTGCCATGTACTGCTGAGAAAAAGGTATATTCCTTTCTATCCCCATTCAATTTTATCCAGACATCTATCATGTCTAACTTTTCTAGTAATCTATTCACCTCTTTCACTTCTTTCTTATTTATTTTTTGGCTAGATTTATCTAATTCTGAGAGGGGGAGATTCAGATCCCCCACTAGTATAGTATTACTGTCTAATTCCTCTTGTAACTCATTTAAATTCTCCTCTAAGAACTTGGATGCTATACCACTTGGTGCATACATATTTAATATTGATATTACTTCATTATCTATAGTACCTTTAAGTAAGATGTAATTTCCTTCCTTATCTCTTTTAATGAGATCTATTTTTGCCTGCACTTTGTCTGAGATAAGGATTGCTACCCCTGCCTTTTTTACTTTAGCTGAGGCATAATATATTCTGCTCCAGCCTTTTACCTTTACTCTGTGTGTATCTCTCTGCTTCAAATGTGTTTCTTATAAACAGCATATTGTAGGATTCTGGGTTTTAATCCACTCTGCAATTCGCTTCCATTTTATAGCAGAGTTCATACCATTCACATTCACAGTTATTATTACTGACTGTCTATTCCCCTCCATTCTATTTACCCCCTTCTTTCACCCTATTCCTCCTCACCGACGTTGTACTTCTTACCCCTGCCTCCCCCGATCTGCCCTCCCTTTTTATCACCCCCCCTCTCTTTTCTTTACCCTTTTCTCCCTTGCTTTTGTCCTCCCTTCTATCAGTCCCCCCCTTTCCCTTCCCCTTTTGCTTCCCTAAAGAATGAGTTAAGTTTCTTTATCCCAATGAACATATATGTTATTCCCTCTTTGAGTCAAATCTAATGAGAATAGGGTTGAAACAATGTTCCCCCCTCCTTTCTTTCCCTCTATTGTAATAGGTTTTTTTTCCACCTCTTCATATGATATAATTCATCCCATTACACCTCCCCTTTCCTCTCCTCCCCATAGACTCCCTTTTTAACCCCTTAATTCTTTTGTATCATCACATCAAAGACAATTTATATTTATACCCTCTATGTAAAGTCCTTCTCTCTGCCCAAATACATTTACAATTCTTAAGAGTTATGAGTATTATTTTCCTGTGTAGGGATATAAACAGTTTAACCTAATAGGGTAACCTTTTTTTTCCCCCCCCCTCTGTTTACCTTTTTAAACTTCTCTTGAGTCTTGTATGTTGAGATCAAATTTTCTATTCACTTCTGGTCTTTTCACCAGGAAAGATTGAAAGTCCCCAATGTCATTAAATGTCCATCTTTTCCCCTGAAAGAAAATGCACATTTTTGCTGGGTAATAGATTCTTGGCTGCAATCCAAGCTCCTTTGCCTTCCGGAATATCATATTCCAAGCCTTGCGGTCCTTTAGTGTTGAAGCTGCTAGGTCCTGAGCAATCCTGACCGTGGCTCCATGATATTTAAATTGCTTCTTTCTGGCTGCTTGGAGTACTTTCTCCTTTACCTGATAATTCTGGAATTTGGCTACAATATTCCTTGGAGTTTTCCTTTTGGGGTCTCTTTCAGGAGGTGATCGGTGGATTCTTTCAATGATGATTTTATCCTCTGATTCTATGATATCAGGGCAGTTCTCCTTAATAATTTCCTGGAATATGGTGTCTAGATTCTTTTTCTGGTCATGGCTTTCAGGCAGTCCAATGATTCTCAAATTGTCTCTCCTCGATCTGTTTTCCAGATCAGTTGTCTTTCCAATGAGGTATTTCACATTTTCTTCTATTTTTTCATTTTTTTTATTCTGCTTGACTGATTCCTGGTGTCTCATGGATTCCTTATCTTCCAACTGTCCCACTTTAATTTTTAAGGCATTGTTTTCTTCAGTGAGTGTATGTACCTTTTTTTCCATTTGGCCAAGTGAATTTTTTAAGGCAGTGTTTTCTTCAATGAGATTATGCACTTTTTTTTCCATTTGGCCAGATGAATTTTTTAAGGTATTGTTTTCTTCAGTGAGATTATGTACCTTTTTTTCCATTTGGCCAAATGAATTTTTTAAGGCTTTGTTTTCTTCAGTGAAATTATGTGCTTCCTTTTCCAAGCTGCTGATTCTTTTTTCATAGTTTTCTTGTTTAGCTTTCATTTCTCTCCCTATTTTTTCTTCTACCTCTCGCAATTGATTTTTAAAATCCTTTTTGAGCTCTTCCAGGAAGGCTTTTTGTTCTTCAGACCAATTTACCTTCCCTCATGAGGCTTCAGATGTAGGCAATTTGAGGCTATTGTCCTCATCTGAGTTTGTGTTGGCTTCTTCCCTATTGATACAGAAGCTCTCAATGGAGAGGGCTCTTTTTTGCTTCTGAGTCATTACTGCAGCTTATTTATTTTTTAAGTTGAGGTCTGCTCTGGGGGCACCAGGGTCCCTGTTTTGGGCTTCTTGTGCAGGGGTATAGGTCCTGTGTGACCGGGTTTTTACTCTGAGGCCTTTATGGTGTGTGGAGATCCACCGCCCTGCACTTCCTGTCTGATTGTGCTCGGCCAGCCAGGCGCCGGACCCCGGCGTCTGCTCCCGCCTGACCCGTTCGTGGCCTTCTTGGCCGGTGCAGGTAGGTTTTTCCACAGTCCTTCTTGGCCACCAGATTTTTGAACCAGGTTCCAGGGGCCTCAGTTGTTCAGCTGTGGCCCGCAGCTCCTGCTGACTTGACCCGACCCCCTCGGCACTGGGTTGCTGCCCTGCGCTGGGCCTCCCTTTTGGCCGAGTCAGACCGACCTTTTCCTGAAGTCTTCTAAATTATCTCTGGTTGGAGGACTGTGTCTCTCTGTCCCTTTGCAGGTTCTGTAGTTTCAGAATCCATCCAGAGGCTTGATTTAATGTTTGTTTTGAGGGAACAGAAGGAGAGCTCAGGCAGCTTGCTGCTTCCTCTCCACCATCTTGGCTCCGCCCCCTCCCTCCCCAATATTAATATAATTATGTGGTTTGGGTTTTTAGTATAATTTATCATATTGTTTTCCTAATGTTAAACTAACTTTATACCTGCTATATATATATCCAGCTTAGTCATGGTGAATATTTTTTAAGCATACTATAGTCTTTTTGCTAGAATTTTATATGCAATTTTAATTAGTCTTCTTTAGTGATGTTGGCCCTCTCACTATTTTATATTTTTGTTTTTGTTTTATTCTTCCCTGGTTTTCATATTAGGATCATATTTTTCTTATCCAAGGAATTTGGTAGAGTGTTTTTGTTATCAATTATTGAGAAAATTTTTCTAGCACTAATATTCTAAGCATTAATTATTCTTTTTTTTTTTTTTTTTTTGGTGAGCCAATGAGGGTTAAGTGACTTGCCCAGGGTCACACAGCTAGTAAGTGTCAAGTGTCTGAGGCTGAATTTTAACTCAGGTCCTCCTGAATCTAAGGCTGGTGCTTTATCCACTGCATCACCTAGCTGACCCAATATCCTACTATTCTTAATCCTTCAAGAAGAAATGTATTTTGGACCCAAAATAAAAGGGTAAAATTTTACTTAGCATGGCATCTCTTTCTGCTTCTTGCCTTCTAGGTTTGAAGCTTTGTTTACTGAACTGGAAAACAAACAAAAAGATCTCGGTATTGCCAGCTTTGGAGCATCTATCACAACCATGGAAGAAGTATTCCTTAGGTTAGTAATTATCAGTCAGTCAATCAAACAACAAATATTTTAATTAAGTATCTACTATATGTCGGGCATTGTGCTAAGTAAGCACTGGAGATACAAAAAAAAAAAAAAAAAGGCAAAAGATAGTCCCTGCCCTCACAGAGTTTACAGTTTTATGGGAGAGACAACAAACAAATGTGTACAAAGTAAGCTATATAGAAAAAAATAGGAGATAATTAACAGAGAGAAGGCACTAGAATTAAGAAATGTTAGGGAAGGTTTCCTGTAAAAATTCAGAATTTAATCGAAACTTAAAGGAAACCTGGGTCAGTAGTCAGGATAGAGGAGGGAGGGATGGAGGCAGAGGAGGGAGGGCCAGAGAGAATACCAGCAGCTGAGAGGTGGAGTGTCTTGGCCAGTGTCACTGAGTCAAAAAGGACATGTCAAGGAGTAAGATGTAATTATGGATGGAGGAGAGAGGGTGAAGGGAAATGTGGGTGGGGGAACAAATGCCAGTCCAACCAGGGCCAGAATAATCAAAATGTTATTGGATTTGGGGCAGCTAGATGGCACAGTGGATAGAGCACCAGCCCTGGATTCAGGAGTACCTGAGTTCAAATCCGGCCTCAGACACTTAACGCTTACTAGCTGTGTGACCCTGGGCAAGTCACTTAACCCCAATTGCCTTACTAAAAAAAAAAAATGTTATTGGATTTTACATGTAATAACATTTCACACCAATATTTGTTTGAGAAGACTATGAGACTTGGAAATATACATGGGCTCTGTTCCCCAAGAGCTATTAGTACTGGTGAGAGTAGAGGGACCACAAAGAATGACATTCTGTAAAAACCTTCAGCTTTTAGAAAAACCGAGTCTTCAGAAAGAATATAAGTAAAGTGATCATTGTGGAATATGAGACTGCATAGAATAGTTACTTGGGAAATATTGAACAACAGAAACAGCTCATGAGAATAGATCTGGGGAAAGAGCAAGATTGATAAACAGGAGAAAGCAAGGTGGTTGTTGTTCAATCATTTCAGTCATGTCCAACTCTTCATGACCCCATTTGGGGTTTTTCTTGACAAAGATACTGGAGTGGTTTTCCATTTCCTTCTTCAGCTCATTTTACAGATGAGGAAACTGAAGTAAACATGGTTAAGTGGCTTGTCCAGGGTCACAAAGCTAGTAAGTATCTAAAGCCACATTTGAACTCAGATCTTCCCAACTCCAGGTCTGCGACTCTATCCACTGTGCCACCTAGCTACCTTAAAGGCAGGGTTAAATACAGGGAAATTGGATGGACAGAATCCACGGAAGCTACTGCATCAGGGCTCAGGTATACTAGGAATTAGGACTGCAGTGTGTACTTAAGAAACAGAGAGGAAATGCCTTGTTTTCTAAAGTAGACAAAAGAGCTATGAGGAAAATTCTGATTAGAACTGATAAATGAAATTTAAAACTGCTATAAAAACCAAAAGCTTTATATCTAACCAATTCTGTATACAACATATCTAAGACCCAACTCACATGGCACAGGCAGGACCTAGTCATTTCTGGTTACCTGCAGCCTGTAGTTCCTTCCCTTCTAAAGTTACCTTCTATCTTGAAGACAACTATCATGCCTTTCCCTCATTTTTCTTCAGGATGTAGGTATTCCCAATTCCTTCACTCCATCCTCACATGGAATGTTGTTGAATTCCTTCAACAATCTTATTGCTTTCAAGAGAATGTGTTCTAGTCTACCTCCCAACTGCCTTTCAGGTATCTCAAACCTCATGTCTGGTAGACATCTCAAACTCATTATGTCTAAAACTGAACTTATTATCTTTTCTTCTAAATCATCCCCACCCCACTGCCTTTCCTATTACTGTAGATGACAACACAGTCCTCCCAGTCCCTCAGGCTCGAAAGCTAGGAGTCAGTCCCTTTCAACCACCATATCCAAACTATTGCCAAGGCCTGCCATTTTCACCCTTGCAACATCGCTCGACTATAGCCCCTTCTCTCCTCTGGCACTGCCACCACTCTGGTGTGTAAAAAAAAATTAATTATTGTAACTATATCTAATCTGGAAAATTATATAATTGGACTTAGGAAAAATTATGATTATATGAAAAATTATAAGTTTTGGAAAATCATAAGTGGGCCATAAGTCCTGCCGCAGTCGCCATTCAAATGTAGAAATATTTAATTAACTAGGCCTAATTTGGGGGCTAATTTGACTGGAGGACTAATCTGGGGACTTTTGACTATTTGGCTATCTGACTGCTATTAATTTAATGTGGGCTGTTTACAACGTTCCACCACAATGCTCCACTCCCAAATTGATAAGCAAAATATTAAGAAGCCTAACTAAATAATCAAAGCAGAGTTTATTTATGAGATACTATTTAAAATTAAGAATACAGGGAATAAAATGTACAACCTGACATGTTCCCAGTGCTTCCTTCCACCTGCTGTGCCTGGAACCTTTTTAATACAATAAGGACCTTAGCCGCCTCTTGCCTTAGGGCACTCAGGTCCTTTATTCTAACTCTGAGCCCCTTTCACTTTGTAAATCCCCCTGCTTCTAACTTTCCTCTCCTCACTGCCACCGCTGAACCCCTGTGTTTCTCTCTCACCGACCTTCTGTCTGTCTTTCTCCTCCGTCAGTCTGCCCTTCGGCCTCTCTTTTCTCAGCTCCTAGTCCTTTAGCCCTCTACTGCATCCTTGTAGCCCCCATCTCTCGTCTGCTGCCCCTCTAATCTTGTCAGTCAGTCTCCAGTCGTCTTCTCAACCCCCCCCACCCCATCCTCTCAGTCTGCCACCCCCTTCCTGTCTAACTCCCAGGTCTATATATATTTTCCTTTTCTCCACTCAAATCTCAGGGCTTTTTGCACCCACACACCAACCAAACTAATCTGCCAGCCCTGCCTGGACAAGCCCAGGATCTCTCAGATACCTCTGCTCAGGGTGGAGGGAGCTGGGGGCTTTTCCCCCCAGCTGTCTGACCTGTCATCTTGTACAGCCCACGGGGCTTTTTGGCTCAGCTGAAGCTGAGGGGGAGGGGCACCAGCACCTCCCACACAGAAGAGACTCTGAGGGCCTAAAGCTTTCTAATCTCAGCCTAAAGGTAGGGGTCCCCAAATCAAAATAAATTTCCACAGGTGCAGGCTCTCATTATCTCACACCTGCAATATTGCAATAGCCTGCTGATAGGTCTACCTGCCTCAATTCTCTCCCTACTCCAATCCATTCTGCATTCAGCTATTAAAGTCATTTTCCTAAAATACAGGTCTGATGATGTCATCACTCTACTTAATAAATTCTAGTGGCTTCCTTTTACTTCCAGGAACAAATACAAAATCCTCTATTTGGCATTCAAAACCATTAATAACCTAGCCCCCTCTTACCTTTCCAGTCTTATTACATCTGACTCCTCAAAACATTCTCTTTATCACAGTGACACTGGCCTGCTAGCTATATCACAAACAAGATACTCCATCTCTCTTGGCTCTAGGCATTTTCTCTGTCTGTCCTCCATGCCTGGAATGTTCTCGCTGCTCTGCACCATCAACTGACTTTAAGTCCCAATTAAAATTTCACCTTCTACAGGAAGCTTTTCCTAACTCCTATCAATTCCACTGCCTTTCCTCTGTTAATTATTTCCTATTTCTCTTGTATATAGCTATTTTTGTATATATTTGCCTATATAGAGGGGTAGGGGAGGCAGCCAAGTTGGTGGAGTAGAGAAAGCACTCAGCTGACCTCTCCCAACAGTCCCTTCCAAACAACTTTAAAGGAATGCCTCAAATCAAATGGAGTGGAAGAGCCAATAAAGGTCAGAGTGAGACATTCTTCCAGCCCAAGACAACTTAGGAAATTGGACATGGGGTGGAGGCTGGCTAGTGTGGATGAAACACTAATATTGGTATGAGGTGGGGACAACAAAAGCAGCAGCAGCTTTGACAGCTCTCAAGCCAGAGATGTTAAGTGGACCTGACAGCTGGTCAGAAAGAGATTACAGGGAACCCCTGTACTAATCCTGGACCTAGGACTAGAGCCTATACTCACATAGATTGCCTATACTCACATCCAAGTTATAGTTCAGGGGTGAAGAGAAGCAGTTTCAATCAAGAGGGAACAGAGACGGGGCAGCTAGGTGGCACAGTGGATAGAGCACCGGCCCTGGAGTCAGGAGTACCTGAGTTCAAATCCAGCCTCAGACACTTAACACTTACTGGCTGTGCAACCCTGGGCAAGTCAATTAACTCTCATTGCCCCACAATTTTTTTTTTATTTTAAAATGTTAAAATTAAATTGGCCAAATGGAAAAGGGAGGTATAAAGGTTCACTGAAGAAAAAAAAATTCCTTAAAAATTAGACTTGAGAAGTAAAAACTAATCACTTCCTGAAACATCAAGAAACAATAAAATAACTCCTCCTCTTCCTCTTCCTCCTCCTCCTTCTTCTCCTCCTTCACCCTCTTCTTCTCCTCTTCCTCACCATCACCACCACCATCATCTTTCTCCCCCTATTCCCTTGGAGCAGACCATCTTGGTGCCTCTTTTGTGAAGCAGTGGCTGAGGAGACCCCAAGACTCCCCATGGCCAATGAAAAGCCAAATAAAGGAGTCAAGAATGAAAACAACAACCACATTAATTTGAAGGTGGCAGGACAAGATGGTTTGGTGGTGCAATGTAATCTTAAGAGGCACACACCACTTAGTAAACTAATGAAAGCCTATTGTGAATGACAGGGTTTGTCAATGAGGCAAATCAGATTCTGATTCAATAGGCAACCAAATCAATGAAACAGACACACCTACACAGTTGGAAATGGAGGATGAAGATACAATTGATGTATTCCAGCAGCACACAGGCAGTGTTTACTAAAAAGAGAGCCTCCAACTCTGCGCCAGAACTGTGCTCCCAAGGAAAACAATACATTCACAATTAGAAAACCAAGATTTGGTTCATCCACATCCTAATTACTGCAGTATAGTTTTCTCTCTTCTTTGATTCCCTTCCCTCAATTCTTTATTGTACATAAAGTAACTGTATTTTTTTAGCTAAATGGCTGATGGTATGTTTTGATCAACATCAAGTGGAGATGGGGAGTGGAAAAAACAAACTGGTTCTGTTTTCTTCATTCGTGGCATGCTCATTCAACTTTTATCTTTATATTCCAGTAAATTAGATTGCTCTCACTATTTAACAACAACAACAAAAAAAAAACACAAATCCTTGCATACCTTGTTTGATTTGATAATTTCAATGTTTTTCTTTTATCATTTAAAACCAAGGACGATTTTATAACTTTTTTTGTATGTAGCTGTTACATGTAGGGCAATCTCTTTCTCTCAGTAGGGGTAAATTACTATAAAGAAATTGATCCTAGATAGTTTTCCCTTTAAGTCAGACATTTTGTTGTTTAAATAAACTTCTTGTTTATATATAAAAAAAGAAACAATAAAACAAAATCGAAAAAAGAAAAGAAAATGTGAAATTATCTCATTGGAAAAATAAGTGATCTGGAAAATAGATACAGGATAGATTATTTAAGAATTATTGGACTCCATGAAAGACATGATCAAAAAAAAAAGATTCTAGACATCATATTTCAAGAAATTGTGGAGGAAAATTGTCTTGATATCCTAGAACCAGAGAGCAAAATAGAAATTGAAAAAATTCACCAATCAGCATCTGATCCCAAATAGATCCCAAAATGAAAACTCCCAGGTGTTTTATACCCAAATTTCAGAGCTTCCATGTCAAAGAGTAAATACTTTAAGCAGCCAAAAAGAAACCATTCAAAAATCATGGAGCCACAGTCACGATCACACAGGATTTAGCAGCAATCATGTTAGAGTCAGAAGGCTTGGAGTATAATATTCTGTAGTATTTATCAAACACCAAGAGCAAGCATTATCTGTAATGAGGATAATGGTTAATGGAAGATTTTATGACCAAACAGGAGATAGAGAGGATCATAGGAAGTAAAAAAAAAAAAGATAAATTTGATTACATTAAATTAAAAAAGGTTTTGCACAAACAAAACTAATACAACCAAAATTAAAAGGGAAACAGGAAACTAGGTGAAAACAATTTTAAGGCAAGTTTATCTGATAAAGACTATATCTTTAATATATAGGGAAGTGAGACAAATTCATAAAAATACAAGATATTCTCCAATTGATGAAAGGTCAAAAGTTGTAAGCAAGCAGTTTACAGAAAAATAAATCACAGCTATTTGTAGTCATATGATAAAATTGTCTAAATCACTACTGATTAGAGAAATACAAATTTAAAAAATTCCAAGATACCTCTTCATACCCACCTGATTGATTAACATGATATAAAAGGAAAATGACCAGTTCTGGAGATGTGGAAAAATTGGTACACTAATGCACTATTTTGGGGTTTGTAGACTGATACAACTCTTTCGGAGAACAATTTGGAACTATGCCCAAAGGGCTAGAAAACTACATACCCTTTGACCTATCAATACTACTATATCACAAAGAGATCAAAGACAAGGGGAAAGGAACTGTTTATACAAAAATGTTCATAGTATTTCTTTTTGTGATATCAAAGAATTGGAAACTAAGGGGATGCCCATAAGTTGGGGAATGTTTGAACAAGTGGCACATGATTGTGATGGAATACTATTGTGCTATAAGAAATAACAAATAGGATGGTTTCAGAAAAATCTAAAATGACTTGTATGAACTGATGCAAAGTGAAGTGAACAGAACAGAGTACACAGTAACAGCAGTATTGTAGGGATGATCCAGACTTAGCTCCTTTGATCAAGACAATTTAAAAAAACCCATGGTGAAAAATGCTATTCATTCCAGAGACAGAACTGATGGCTGGTGAATGCAAATTGAAGTGTACTTTTTTTTACTTCATTTTTCTTGGGACTTTTTCAGTGCTTTCTTTTGCAGCATGGCTAATATAGAAATATTTTTTCATGACTTCACATGTATAATTGATATACTGCTTTTCTTTTCAAGGTGTGGTGGAAGGAAAAGAGGTATACAATTTGGAACTCAGAATTTTAAAATATGAATATTTGAAAGTTTCTTGTATGTAACTGGGAAATATTTAATGAAATAAATAAAAGTATATTTTTAAAAATCTCTATGTTGTCTCACCCATTAGATTTTAAGCTCTTTGAGGGCTGGAACTATCTTTTGCCTCTTTTAGTATCCCTAGAACAGTCCTGGAACAAAGTAAGTGCTTAATTAAATTAAATTAATGAATTGAATTAAATTAAATTAAATTATGTCTTTAAATAAATTTTATTGCTATGTTTTTCATTTTTATTGTAGTTATTTCCTATCCCATCCCCTCCAGACTGAATCCTTCGTTGTCATAAAATAATTAAGCAAAACCATGATACAGTGAGATAATCTGATAGTATATAAAATATTGTATACTAGTGGTCCCTACCTCTTTGCCATGAAGGGCAAGTTATGTTCTCTGGTACCCAGTAGTAGTAGATTTTCTGTTATTCAGGGTTTCGTGAATAAATAACTTGATTTTCTATTACTCAAGAATTCATTTGTTGTACACATTGTATATATTTTATAGCATATAATAGTAATGCTTTTTTTTCTATCACCTTATACAGATTTTTCCAAATTTCTCTGAATTTATCAGTTTTATCATTTATTTATTTTCAGTAATATTCTATCATTCTCATATGCCATCTTTTTTTAGCCATTCCCAAAAATTAATGGACACCCATCTTGTTTCCAGCTCTTTGTTGCTGAAAGAGGATTACATGTAGTAAAAACTTGATGTTTAGTAAACCTGTTTATGTCTTTAATTTCATTGAAGGTATATGCTCAGTGGTAAGTTTATTGGTCAATGCATATGAAAAATTAATTAATTTTTATTGCACAATTTCAGATAGATATCCAGAATAATTGGATCGAATCACAAGTTTACATCTCCATGTAGCAGTATACCTGTCTTGCTATAGTCCCTACAGTCTTGTCATTTTTTTGTTATCCTTATCAATTTAAGTGTTGTAAGATTAAAATATCAGAATTATTATTATTTTCATTTCTCCTAATGGTAATTTATAGCATGTTTTCACATAATTGCTATAGTTTGCAGTTTTCTTTTGAAAACTGTTCATATTCTTTTGACTACCAGTACTTTGGAGAATGGCTCTTGGTGTTATAAATCTGTTTTGGTTTCTTTTATATTTTGGATCTAACTTCTCTCCATAATATTTGATGCAAAAATTGTTCTACTTTACTCTTCTAATTCTGTATTCATTGATTTTATTTGTACAAAAGCTTTTCAATTTTATGTACTCAAAATTTATCTCTTGTGTCTTTTGTGATATCTGCTTTCCCTTGTGTGCTTAAGAATACTTCTTCAGTTATAATTGGGAAAAACAACTGATTTAATTTTCTTCTGATTTTTAATGGTGTGAATTCAATGTGTATTCAATGGTGTGAATTCAATGGTGTAAAATTCAGATTTCATATGCAATTTAAACTTTTTTTGGTACATGTAATCAGCTGTAAACCCAAATTTTCCACATAGTTTTCCAGTTTTTCTTCAGGTTTTGTCAAAAAAGGAGTACTTCCATTAGAAGAGAAATAGTTGAGTAGGGGGAAAATATTTGCAGCAAATTTCTCTGATAAATGCCTAATTTCCAAGATATTTAAGGAACTGATTCAAAATTATAGGAGTCAAAAAACCCAAAAACAAAATTATAGGAGTCATTGCCCACTTGATAAATAGGCAAAGGATATGAACAGGCAATTCTCATTGAAAGAAACCCAAGGTGTCTATAGTCAGTATGAAAAAATGCTTCAAACCACTAATAATTAGCAAAATGTAAATTAAAACAACTCCAAAATTCTACCCCACATCTGTCAGATTGCCACAGTTGATGAAAAAAAGTAGAAATTGACAAATGTTGCAGGGGCTGCAGAAAAATGGGCATATTGATGCATTCTTTGTGAAGCTGTGAATTAGTATAGCCATTCTGGAAGATAATTGACAATTATGACCCAAAAGTTACTAAATTGTGCGTACCTTTTGATTAAGCAACACCATTACAAGGCCTATACCCCAAAGAGATCAAAGAAAGAGGAAAAGGTAGAAAAATGTAAATATCAGCTCTTTTTGTAGGCAAGAAGCTATAAACTAAGGGAATGTACATCAGCTTGGGAATAGATAAACAAAATGAAGTATGTGAATGCAAAGGAATACTGTTTAAAATGAAACCTGGGCAGACTTATGAAATTATGTAGAATGAAGTGAACAGAGACTAGAGAAGAATGTGTACTATAAAATAAACATTGTTTTAAAATCAAACCATTTTGAAAGAACTCTGATTAATGGAGTGATCAACTATGCTTCCAGAGGACCAATGATGAAAAATGCTACCCAGAAAAGTGATGGACTAATATGGGGAATGAAATATATAGTTTTGGAACACAGCAAATACAAACATTTTTTGACTTTGCTTATCACAAGGTTTTGGTGTCATAGTGTTGTTTAGTTGTTACAATCATGTCAGACTCTTTATGACCCCATATAGGGTTTCCTTGGCAAAGATGCAGAAGTTTTACATTTCCTTCTCAAGTTCATTTTCCAGATGAGGAAACTGTGGCAGAGTTAAGTGACTTTCCCAGGGTCACATAGCTAGTTAAGTGTCTGAAGCCAAATTCAAACTCATGAAGATGAGTCTTTCTGACTTCAGAGTTGGCACTCTATCCACCATACCACCTCGCTGTCCTAGGTGTCAGAGTGAGGTAAAGGAAAATGTTGGATAATCAAAAAAATTAATATTTAAAAAAGGGAATACTACCCACAGTAGTTGTGTTCTTGGATTACTATTTTATATTGTTTCTACTTTTTGGTTATCTTGTCTGTTCTACTTTTCTCTTTTTAACCTGTACCAAATAATTTTGATGACTACTGCTTTATAATGTAGTTTGAGTCCTGGTTTATCCCTTTATGCTTTGCCTCTTATTTACACTTTGTATCATTATTACCCTTGCGATTCTAGAATTTGTTTTCTTCCAATTAAATTTCTTATTCTTTCATATACTTTTGTAAAGTTTTTTCTCAATAATTTACTTGTATAGCACTGCCTGTTGTAAAATAATTTAGTTGATATTGTAATCTCTATCATATTTACTTGGTCCACTTGTGAGGTATACATCTGTGTTTCTATACTGTGGTACATAGAACAAATGTGGCACCATTAGGGCAGAGTATAATGTGACTATTACCTCTCACTTTTATGAATGGTCACTGTATAGCATAACATGTCACTGGCTTTCTTACCCACCATGTCATGCCATTGACTCATATTTTGTCTGTCATTCACTATAATCCCAGATCTTTTCATCTTTCTCATCTATCCCTCATGAATTTAATCAGAAGGTATTTTTCCCTTTTTAAATGCATCTTATTGGGGGGGGGCAATGAGGGTTAAGTGATTTGCCCAGGGTCACACAGCCAGTAAGTGTTAAGTGTCTGAGGCCGGATTTGAACTCAGGTCCTCCTGAATCCAGGGCCGGTGCTTTATCCACTGCATCATATAGCTGCCCCTTTTTAAACGCATCTTACTGAAACTGAACCATTATTTTATGCTGTTAAGGTCTGTTGGATAAGGGCTCTCTTATCTAAAATGTGTTATTCCTTCAAGCTTCATTTTATCTACACGTTGGTCAGGCACACCATCTCCGCCTTCATTTCAGTCTTTCATCAAAACGTTGACTAGCATTTACTCAAGAATCCTCTGTGGCAGTGTAGTAGAGAGCTTTCTCTAAGTGGACAGTGACCTATTAAACTACTCTTTAGGTCTGGTCATTCTGAATGTTCCAAATCAATTAAATGATACTATTACTTATCCCATTTCTTTCCATCTACTATGCTCTCAAGCAGAGCCTGACAGATTTTACAAAATGCAGTACTGAAATCTATGTTATCAATCAACAAGCATCATATAATTTTATTTCTTATTCTGAACATAAATATTAAAAAGCGCATTTCCATACACAGCACAGAGAAGGGGGGTTCTGTGTGAAATTGCGAATCTCCTTTTGATACCACTTGCCTTTTTTCTGAATGTATATAATAGATTCTGCAGACTACTTTCAAAACTATCCTGCTTGTATAAGCTCCCTTCTGAACTTTTTTCCTCTCTTCTGTGCATTTAAAAAAATATATTTCAATGATTCTCTTTTTTGGATAGCACTCTAACTCACTCTTCTCCCTTTAGTATCCCCTTCACTCCCAGTTAACCAAAAGAAAGAGAGAGGAGAAAACCATTGTACCAAACATAGTCAAGAAAAATTAAAGCAAACAGTGGTCATATTTACAAAATAAGTCTCTGGGGCAACTAGGTGGCACAGTGGTTAAAGCACCAGCCCTGGATTCAAGAGGACCTGAGTTCAAATCTAGCCTCAGACATTTGACACTTATTAGCTGTGTGACCTGGGCAAGTCACTTAACCCTCATTGCCCTGCAAAAAACCAAACAAATAAACAAAAATAAGTCTTTTCTCCTTGTGTCCATGACCTGTCAGTTAAACATGCTTCATCATCAGTACTCTGAAGTTATGGTTGGTCATTGCTTTGACCAGAGTCCTTAAGTCTTGCAAGGCAAGAGAAAGACAGAGACACAGACAGACAGACAGGCAGAGAATGAGAACGAGAATTAATCAAAGTTATGCCATGACTCTGAAAATCTCTTCTTAACCCAATAATGGATGTGTCTTTCCTAGAGGATACTAAGCTATTTGTACATAACACTTTCATCCATTGGTTCAATGTAATATCTTAATTCAAGATTGAAGCCTTCATTCACTCTCTTTTCTTGGGGTACATTAAGAATTTTAGACTTTTTTTCTTGGTGTATGTTAATAATTTTACTTTTTCCAAAGAGCTTTTATATCATTGGCAAAAGCCTACATCAGATGAAAAAGCTATATAATTAAGGTGTTCTTAACCTTTTTAATGTCATGGACCTTTGGCAGTTAAAGGAAGTCTATAAACCCCTTCTCACAATAATGTTTTTGAATGAATAAAATGCATAGGTTTAAAAAGGAAACCATTTATATTGAAATTCATTTATCAAAGTATTTTAAAATGTTCATGGACCCCAGGTTATGAATACCATATTTAATGTGTGTTTTTTCAGTTGATCCATATACTTTGATAGCCTCTATGTATACCAGATCATGAATATATGGTGGTTTGACTTGGCTTAATTTAGAAGTCATATTTCATTCTATTTAGGGGAAATGATAATGCATTTAAATCTAGATAGAATTATAATGAACTTAAACTATCTCTGGAAGAAGATATATTTTATATCAATTGTTCTTGGCATTATTTTGCTGTTGACATGTTTTAAATAGAAAGGTTTTCCATGTAAATGTCAAATATTATATTATTCTCACTATATTTTTATCAGTTGTGTATATTTGCAATACATGAATAAACCATATCTGCAGAATTGAGTAAAGGCTTTGTATTAATCAACAAAGACAGTATAAATGTTAAAGTGCTTTTGAATAACTGATATAATTACTGAACCAATAATAATTTTCTCTTTAAACACCTGAGACTTTTTTGCATACTCTTTTTGCTCTTTACCTAATATATTATTTTCTTATTAGTGATAATAAATTCCATTAGTGATCAAACTGTGTTTTTACTTCCATCATTTCTTTTGATTCTTGAAATATCCCTATCCTTCACTGAACAAATGAGAAAAGTGAGACAAAGACAGATACTATACTTTACCTAAGGTTACTGAATTATTGATAAAAAGAATCAGTGCTAGGGGCAGCTAGGTGGCACAGTGGATAAAGCACTGGCCCTGGATTCAGGAGTACCTGAGTTCAAATCCAGCCTCAGACACTTGACACTAGCTGTGTGACCCTGGGCAAGTCACTTAACCTCCACAGCCCCGCAAAAACAAAAACAAACAAACAAACAAAAAGAATCAGTGCTTAAATGCAATTCTAACTTTTACTTCAGTGATACTCCAACTACACAGATCCATTCCCAGGAATAAATGAGAATAAGAACAAAGAAAAGGCAGGAGAAGACAGATAGTGACCTTGAAGAAAAGTGGTATAATATGGAGCTATTTCTTGTGTGTTCTACATCTCAGCCAAACTAACTAAATCTTCCTTCTCCTTGCATGACATCTTACTATCACCATGCCTTTGCACAGGTTACCCTATGCCTAGAACATACTTCTTCCTTTCTTCCTCTTTTAGATTCCCTTCTTTCCTTCAAGGCTTGGCTCAAGTGTTTTGTCACACACAGGACCTTAGCTAATTATCTCAGTCATTAGTGTCTGCTTCCATGAAAATGCTTTATTTTATACATGTGTGTATGCATAAACATACTTATGAACATGTATACATAAATATATGTATGTGTATGTACATAAATGTCTCTAGAGGGAAAGACACACGTATATTTGAGTGTGTATTTAGTATTTATTTATCTCTATGTATATTTTCTCCCCAGTAGAATATAAGTTCTTTAAGATCGGGATCTTTAATTTTTGTTTTTGTATCCCCAGAGATTGGCACTGAGCTTTGCATATACCGGATTCATAATGTATGCTTGTTGACTCTTGAGTATGTGAGTGAATGAACGAATGAATGGTAAGGACGAAGAATAGAAAACAGGAAGTGGATAGTAAGAACACACATATTAAAAACAAACAGTTCAGATAAGTTTAGCCATGAAGAATAAGAAAGGAATGAAAATGATGAATGAAAGGCAATATGAGCACATGAAGGTGTGTTCCAGGCTCTTATAAGGTAAAAAAGTTCCTTACATAATTTCTTTTTTTACCCTCTTAACAACCCTCTGAGGTTGGTGGTACAAGTGTATCTGCCCACATGACCAATTCTTTCCAGTGTAAAGAAAATAATTATTAAGCATTTTCACCAAAAGGGTCGTCTCATTTAATGGAGATTGAAAAGAAAAGATACGTAATCATTTGAACCTTGTCATTTGAGCAAGACCCCAATATTCTCTGCTTTCTGTCACAGCATCTCTTGAATGTGTAGCCTTTTTTATGCCATTGACCTCAGAGCTTGTTGCTAATGTAGCTTGCAGAAATGCTAAGATATTGGTGATACTATTTTTATTGGCTACCTCAGGGGGATTCCTTTTTATGTCTACTGTGCTCCCTCCTCCTACTCAGTAATCATGCTGAGGAACCTCAAGTGTTTCATATTGATTAATATTCCTAAAAGGCAAATATTTTTAGCTGGAATTGTAATGAAATACTTTTTGGTACAGGGTTGGGAAACTGGTGGATTCCAAAATGAATTTCCAAGCCATCCAACTTTCTTCTTCGTGGAACCAGAAAGAGGAACCAATGGGGAAAAAATCAACTATTAGCCGTGATCATCTTTGGAAGAGTCATTCTAACACTTTCATTGCCAGAAATGTACAGGATCTCTCTCTTACGTTCAACACTGGGGTGAGTGCTTTTCTTGGGACAGAAAGCCTGCTAGGTTTGGTTATGGCACAAGAGCTATGTTTTGAAGTCTAGAATATTTGGAGATGTCAGCAATGGAAGGTCCAGCCATATTTAAGGTACTGTCCATTATCTCCTTGATGCAAACCTAGTTATACCTAGACATCTATATTGGATATACCATGATAAATACTACCAGGGACATCTCTTGCAAAGATTATGAACCATTACTCTTATTCTTCAGGGTCAGTTACCTCTGCTTTAGGCTTTGTCATTTCATCTCTGTCCTTCCCACCTCCTAGATTTATTTGTCAGTTCAACCAAAGTTGACCAAGCCCTGCTATAATTAATCAACATATGGAGCATTGAAAACAATAACAATCTAATAGATCATCTCTGTGTCTATGGATTCACTCTGTAGTGAAATAAACCTCCATGGGGCTCCTGGATAAAATCAAAAGACTGATTTATGGAACTTGTACTCATGGAAAGAGGGATTATATAGCACTAAGAATAATTTTGGAGGCAGAATAAAAGACCAACCTTGGACTCAGGAAGAATTGAATTCAAGTCTTATTTGACACATACTCTCTTTATCAACAATTAAAATTTACTAAGGCCCATGACAGCTCACACTGTGTTACAGAAATTACTAGTTTCTATTGGTAGTTTCTGCACTTGGAGATCCCCACATTTATGAAATCATAGGTCTAGATTTCTTCCCCCATTTTTACCCCTTTATATTAGGTCATTACAGGAATCTTTGGTATGTGTCCTAAAGGTTATATGTGCAATGAATTTTAGAATCACAGCTGATAGAACTATAAACACATAAGTTGAAGGAAATGTACAAATATTTTTATTTACTCATTTATTTATAGTTCAAATCAGCTTTTATATTCCAAATTACATGTAAAAACAAATTTTGACATCAATTTTTTTAAACTTTGTATTCCAACTTCTCTTCTTCCCTCCCTCCCTGCCCCACCCCTGAGAATTCAAGCAATTCAATATAAGTTATACATGAGTAGTCATGAGATTAAGGTCTTTAAGCTAATTCTAATGAATATAAGACTCATTCACTTCCCTAATCCTACCCGATCTCTCCCCCCACTCCATAAACCCTTTCCTGCTTCTTTCATGTGAGATTTCACCCCATTCTACTTCTCCCCTTTCCCCTCCCCCAGTGCATTCCTCTCCCCCCGCCCCTCAATTTTACCCTAAAGCTGTCATCATGGGGAAGCTAGGTGATACAGTAGACAAAGCACCTACCCTGGACCCAGGAGAACCTGAGCCCAAATGTGGCCTCAGACACAAGACACTCACCAATCTCAACCACTCCACACACAAAAAAAAAAGATAAACAAAAAACAAATGCTTTATAGATATCATCCCTTCCTAATCAATTCCCACCTGTGCCCTGTGTATAAATTTATTTCTATCATCTGCCCTAATACTGAGAAGGCTCTTATGATTTAGACATATCATCTTTGCATTTAGGAATGTAAACAGTTTAACCTTTTAACATCTCTCATGATTCCTTTTTCCTGTTTACCTTTTTATGTTTCTCTAGTGTCTTGCATTTGAAAGTCAAATTTTCTTTTCAGTTCAGGTCTTTTCATCACTAATACTTGAAAGTCTTCTTTTTCATTGAAGTCCCATTATTTCCTCTGAAAGATTATGATGAGTTTTGCTGGGTATGTGATTTTTGGCTGTTGTCCCAGTTCCTTTGCCCTCTGAAATATCATATTCCATTCCCTCTGGTCCTTTAATGTAGAAGCTTCTAGATCTTGTGCTATCCTGACTGGGGCTCCACAGTACCTGAATTCTTTCTTTTTGGCAGCTTGCAATATTTTCTCCTTGACCTGGGAGCTCTGGAATTTGGCTATAATATTCCTGGGAGTTTTCCTTTTGGGATCTCTTTCAGGAGGTGATCAGTGGATTCTTTCAATTTCTATTTTACTTTCTGCTTCTAGAATATCAAGGCAATTTTCCCTGACAATTTCTTGGAAGATGATATCTAAGCTCTTTCCTTGATCATGGTTTTCAGGTAGACCAATAATTTTCAAATTATCTCTCCTGGATCTATTTTCCAGATCAGAAGTTTTTCCAAGGAGATACTTCACCTTGCCCTCTATTATTTTATTCATTTGGATTTGCTTTATTGTGTCTTGGTTTCTCATAAAGTCACTGGCTTCTATTTGTTCAATCCTAATTCTTAGGCAATTATTTTCTTCAGAGAGCTTTTGTATTTCCTTGTCCATTTGGCTTTTCAAGCTGGTGACTTTTTTCTCATGACTTCCCTGCATCACTCTCATTTCTTTTTCCATTTTTTCCTCTACCTCACTTATTTTATCTTCAAAGTCTTTTTTGTGTGCCTCTATGGCCTGAGACCAATTTATATTTTCTTGGAAATTTTGGATGTAAGAGCCCTTGATGTTGCTATCCTCTTCTTAGGGTGCACCTTGATCTTCCTTGTCACTAAAGAAACTTTCTATGGTCCTTACCTTTCTCAGACTGCTCATCTTTGCCCATCTTTTACTTGACTTTTAGCTCCTTTTTAAAGTGGGGCACTGCTTCCAGGCTATACTGTTCCATCACTTCAGGGGGTCCCAGGTGGTACAATTTAAGGAGGGGCAGGTTCTTCCCTTGCGTGGGCTATGCTCTGGTCTGTAAATAACCCCAGGCCAACTTGCTAATTAGCCAAGCAACCAACTTTTTTTTTTTTTCTGTGGTTGTTAGTTCTGATGATCCTGTGCCCTTCCCCAACCTGGGCCTTAGCTGCTTAAGAGTTCTTCCTGGTCCCCTGCTGGTGTAGGACAACTGAATTCCCCCTTAACTCCCACAGACACCCCTGTAGTCTCCCCCCTGGCCAGTTATTCAGACCATGAGCTTAGTTCCAGAAGACACCAGCACCGCAGCTTATTGGGAGGCTCAGGGGTAAATTTCTCTGGTGCAGCCTGCCTGGGGCCAGATCTGTGTTGGGCAGTCTCGGAGTTGGACTCTACTCCCAGCCCAGCACAGCAGCTCCCTCCTGCCGAACTTCTAAGCTGTCTTTGGCTGGAAAATAATATCAGCCCATCTTTTTGTGTGTTCTGCTGCTCCAGAAGTTGTCTGTGTTTGGAGCTTTTGGGAGTAATTGTGTCAGGAGCTCTGAGTGTTTACTGCCTTTCCTCTGCCATCTTGGCTGTGCCCCAACAAATATTTTTAAAAATATAAACTACTCAGTTTAACAAAAGGAGTAATAGACTATTTTTAAAACCCAGTATCAGAAAAGGAAATTTAACAAGTGATATATTAATTCCCAAAGAAAAAGATATACAAATGAATTCTATCAAACATTCACAAAGAATAGTTAATTCCAATACTATAGAAACTGTTTGCAGAAATGATCATTAAACTAAGGGGAGACAAGAAAAAGAAAATTTTAGACCAACATCCCCAATGAACATTGATGCAAAAAATTTAAGTAAATTGTTTTGTTTTCTTTAAAGTCAGGTATTATACTAGAAATGTTAGCTTGATTCAACATAAGGAAGACTATAAGTAAAATGTCATGTTAACAATATGAATAAAATATATGATTATATCAATAGATTCTAAAAAAGCTTTTGATAAAATAAAAAGCTTATTTCTATTAAAATCTCTAGAGATAAGTGAAGAAAACTGACTTTCCTTTAACATGTTAACTAGCCTTTATCAACATCTAAGAGAAACCATTTTATGTAATGGAAAAAATCTAGGTGCCTCTCCAGTAAGAACAGAGATAAGGCTGCCCATTACTACCACAATTATTTAACATACTGCTATAAATGCTAATTATAACAGTAAGACAAGAATAAAAAAACTGAGGGAACAAGCATAGGTAAAGAGGAAATAATTATTACTTTTGGCAAACAATATTATGTTGTATTTAAAGAACCCCAAAGAGTCAATTAAAAATTGCAATAACTGATTACTTAAGCAAAGTTGTAGTATATGACATAAATCTATAAAAACCATCAGCATTCATACATATATACATATATATGTATATATACATTCGTGTTTGTATAGACCTATGCATACATGTATGTATGATCTCTGTGTGTGTATGTGTAAAACAAAACCCAGAATGACAAGGTAAAAAAAGAGATAAATTCCATTCAAAATAATTACAAAAACTATTAAACATTTAGGAGTGTGAGGAACTATATAAAACTAACTATAAAACACTCTTTCCAAAAATAAAAGACAAAACTAAATAATTAGAGGTACATTAACTGCTCATAGGAGGGATGGACCAATATGAAAAAAATGACAGTATTACCCAAATTATTTTACTAATTCAATTATGTACCATGCTCCCAAAGGAATATTTTATAGAGCTAGAAAAAATAATAACAAAAACCCAAGTAGAAGACCAAAAGGTAAAGAATCTTAGGAACAATAATGAAGAAAAAGGTTCCCATTTTTGGAGTTGAACAGTTGAGAGCTGGTATTTGTTGAGCAAAATCAACCAGTACCAGATCTCAAACTGAACTACAATGTTACAATCATTAAAAGAATTTATTAGAGCAGCTAGGTGGCACAGTGGGTAAAGCACTGGCCCTGGATTCAGGAAGGCCTGAGTTCAAATCCAGCTCAGATACTTGACACTAACTGTGTGACCCTAGGCAAGTTACTTTACCCTCATTCCCCCCACAAAAAAACAAATTTATTACTTTAAAAATAGAAAAATTGATGTGTGGAACAGATTACATATGTAATAGATGGAAGCCAATAAGCACAATAGAATGGTATTCAAGAAACCTAAAAACCCCAGTTACATGTCCCTATGCTAGATACTTTTCTGCCTCTTCCTTTTCTGTCTTTTGTTTGTTGTCTTCACTCTTATATTGTAAACTCCTTGAGGGAAGAGACTTTCTTGTATTTATATTCCCAAGACTTAGCACAGTGTCTGGCACATAGTAGGTACTTAATAAATGTTTATTGATTAGGTGACTGACAGGCTCAAGCTGAAAAGGATTTCAAGTTGAATGGCTTACTTAAGTCTGAGACCATTGTAATACTGTGTATCTCTTTCCTTGTTCTAGTGTAAGCTCTACTGTCAGCAATTCCGTGCCATGTTCAACAAAAGAGCTATGTACTGTTGGCGCAACTGGAAGATGACATTGGTACACATTTTGGCACCTCTGGTATTCAGTTCCTTATTGATCAGTAGCTTTCATTCTTTAATTCCTCAAAATAGCCCAGCCTTGAAATTGGAATTAAGTGAATATGGCAAAACCATTGTCCCTTTCTCTGTCTCTGGAAACACATTTCTGATTAATGAGGCCTCAAAATACTTGAATATTATTCTAGAGAGTAGAGGACAACAGCTCAAGTTAGTGACAGGTAAGAATCATGTGATTACTTCCTGATGGTGTGAGCAACTGTCTATATCATGAATTTATAGCATTTAGAGCCATAAGGGAATCAGAAACTAATGTTTAGAGTGATTAAGTGATTAGCAGAGTTACCCAGGTAGCAAGCAAGAGTACTAGGGATTTAAATTCTTCCTTTGACTCCAAACTCAGTGCT
This sequence comes from Dromiciops gliroides, assembly GCF_019393635.1. Classification (NCBI taxonomy): domain Eukaryota; kingdom Metazoa; phylum Chordata; class Mammalia; order Microbiotheria; family Microbiotheriidae; genus Dromiciops; species Dromiciops gliroides. The sequence goes on along the minus strand of NC_057861.1, from coordinate 544,430,156 downwards.
CTCTCTGCCACACCACACCATACCACTTGAAAAGACGTTGGACTCTGGAGGGTTGGGGCCGGAAAGGTGTGGGGGTGCCTCGATGTGCAGGAGTATACAAACATGGAAAAAGAAGTACAACTTTCTTGGCCTTTTTCCCCAATACTAACTAGAAACAATTTAACTACAAGCACTCCTCCAACTTTCAGCCACCTACCATATGCCAATGACTGACTGTATGGGTTAAGATATCGGTTATCACCAGAGTGAAAGACTGTGTTTCACGAACCTTCAGCTATCCAAGGTCTCCCAAGTACAGAATCGTATATAATATAACCTGAGTGACCGTAAATACAGGAAGGATATTAATCTCCTGCTTTCTAAGTATATTTTATTGAAGCAGTAAGACCGAAGGCTCAATAAACTGACTCAGGATCAATTCATTCTGGAGTCATAGATCCAATGGCTAGGGAATACACATACATACATACACACACACACACACACACACACACATCTATATACATATACATATATACACATGCATATATGTAATTTGACTTGAATTTTTTGTGAATCTATAGTTATTTAATTTTTTTCTAAAATAAAATCTTATTATTCTGTTTTGGGAGTCAAGAGTACAGAGAAGTCAAGGCAATTCCTTTACTGTATGTAACTTGTATGTCCCTATTTCCACATATATTTGTCTTCCTCATGAGAATGTAAACTCCTTGAGGATAGGTCTGTTTCTTATTATTGTTTTTTTCTCTAGCACTTAGTTCAGAGTGCTTTTAAATTGATTGTATATCACTTTCTATGAGCCCATCTTCCAAACTCCCACTCATCCTGGCAAGGCTGGGTCTCAGGAGGGTGATAATTCAATCATCCTCTGGGGACCTGACCTACCAGGGTGCATGGGTGTTGGGAGAGTGAAACTGATATAGGAGGAAAAAAGGGGGTTAACAGAAAAACTTAAGATCCAAGCATGAGCCCTAAAAGGAAGTCAGACCCCAGTTAATGGATAACTTACAAGTCAGGATGCTAGGTTCTGTTACACACAGTAATCAGTACCCATAACAGGAACAGAGGAAGAGAAGCCATGAAGACCTTAGACCATAACAATGAAAAAATGGCAAGCTATAGAAACTCAGACTAGAAAGAAATGATAAATGAAGATATTTTGAAACTAAGCATGGGAATTAGAAAGAGACATGCGCAGAAAAGGCCAAATTTGTCCCCAAATTCACCTTATGACATGTGAACCCCCAAAACACACCTCCACAGAAAAAGGTACCTGCCTCAGGGGTTGGCTTAGGACCCCAGGAACTCCAAATTAGGATAGGCCCTCCCCTGTACCTCCCCAAGGTGTAGATTATTATAATGAGACTGATAATCAATTTATCCATACTATAAATATAACTATCTTTTCTTTCCCTATTGGAGAGATACCTTTCCACTATTCTGGTTCTCTCCCTGTGGTCACCCACAGTATTGCAATAAAACTTGGGAAACTGAGTCACTGATTCTTGTAATTCTTTTGGGACAACTCACGATCAATTTGACCCTAATTCCATCCCACGTAAAAACCAGAAACAGTGCTACAATTAATTGATTGATTACAACTTTGCTGTTCACTTATTCAATGTTTTATTGCTTTGAGGGAAAAATATCATTTTTGGCTTCTGTATGTATGATTTATCCAACTGGTTTGCTTGCTTGAGATTTAAGTTTATGTCTAGTGTTTTTGTCATTCAGTCTTTTTTTTTCCTATTCGGTCTCAACCCCACCCGCATTCATGGCAGTTTGTCTCTGGCTTCTTTCCCAATTGTTCGGCCCCTTCCACTCCACTATTGGTAGCCTATTGTCTTCTGTAGAGACCCCTGACACTTAGCTTGAGCCAGTCATCTCAAATTGATGATTGTGGGGACAGGTGGCATCCTCGCCCTGTGTGAACTCCCATGGAAGAAGACTGACCACAACTAGGTTTCTGGGACCATTTCCCTTTAGCTGTAAAACCCAGTATACCCTATAGGGGACACAATTTTGAATGCATTGAAGGATCAGTTTTCAAATTAGCTCCAAGAGAAATACATGTATATTTAAACAAAATCACAAATGATATTATTATAAAAAATGAAGACTTCAGCAACTACCAAAACAGCAAGGAGACCAATGTCACTGGATCACAGAGTGTGTGGAGAAGGAGTAAAGTGTAAGAAGACTGGAAAAGTAGGAAGGTCCCAGGTACAAAGAGCTTTAAAAGCCAAAGAGAGGGTTTTATGGAGAACCACTAGAGTTTATTGAATGGATCTGGGAGGTGGGGCAGGAAAAAGCTTTACACAGTCAGATCTATGCTTTAGGAAGATCATTTTGATACCTGAATGGAGGATGAACTGGATTTGAAGCAGGGAAACCAACCAGCAGGCCATTGTGATAATCCAGGCATGAAATGATAAGGAAAGAAGGAAAAATGTTTCAAAGGTAAAATTGACAGGACTTGGCAATTGATTGGAACTAGAGGATTTTGAAAGGGGTGAGAGAAAATGAGAAGTCAAGGTAGACACCTAGGTTATGAACATAGGTGACTTGGAGGATGGTGATACTTTTGACAGAATGGTGAAGTTAGTATGAGTGAAGAATTTTAGGGGAAAGATCATTAGTTAAGTTTTGGACATATTGAATTTAAGATGTCTATGAGATATCCAGTAGGCAATTGGAGATGGGAGACTGGAGGTCAAGAGAAACATTAGGACAGACAAGTCATCTGCATAGAGGTTATTATTAATAATTATCCCATTTTACTGTTGAAGAAAGTGAGGTTAACAGGATTTAAGTGAGTTGTCAATGGTCACACAGCTCTGCGTCAAAGGTAAAATTTGAACCCAAGTCTCCGACTCCAAGTCCAACATTCTATGCCATGCTACCTCTATGATTGGAAAAGAAAATGGGCCAATTATAAAGTGAGAATGATATAAAAATGATGGTTAATTTGAATGCCACATTGGTTCCCACAAAATGTTTAAAAAAAAAAAGGACAAGGCCTTTAGCCCATGAAGTGGATCTTCTATGGAGGCACTGTGAGTGAGCCTGGATAAGAATCATATAAGAAGGCTGGGAAAGGATGTACTCTTCACTGTTGGAACGTCTCTATATCACAGAGATCCTTCATGATAAGAGACTAAAGGATCTACCAAAAAAGCAATGCACAGGCCACTTCTTCCTTTTTAAAGGCACAGGAACATACATAAGCATAATTTAACTAGAGCTCACACAGCAAGGTGAAATCAGAATGCTGGTATCCCAGATCCTAATATAGTATCCTTCCTGTTATATATTTTGTTCCTTCCACAAAATCAATTATTTGTTAAAACAGTCATAAAGACTAATTAACTCTAAGGAGATAGATAAACCTAAGTAATAGTAGCAAATTCAAAGGAAATAGGAATAACATCATAACCACTATCTTCTCTGTCAATTGCTGCTTAACTAAATCTTAGTTGTCTCTCTTTTTTTTTTTTTCCAAAAAGTAATTTTATCTCATCTGTCTCACCAAGGCTTTGAAAAACATCACCCTGGGGGCAGCTAGGTGGCGCAGTGGATAGAGCACCGGCCCTGGATTCAGGAGGACCTGAGTTCAAAATCCGGCCTCAGACACTTAACACTTACTAGCTGTGTGACCCTGGGCAAGTCGCTTAACCCCAATTGCCTCACTAAAAAAAAAAAAAAAACAAACAAACAAAAAAAAACATCACCCTGACTCTCAGACTATCAAAAGCTTTTTCTTAAAAGCTAGCTTTTGGTGTAAGAAATCCCTAAGACTTCTTAACCTAGGGTTCATGAACTTGTTTGGTTTGATAATCATGTTTCAATATAACTGTTTTCCTTTCTAATTCTGTATTTTTATTTTATACATTTAAAGATATTATTCTGAGTAGGGGTCCATAGGCTTCACCATCTGCAAAGTGATCCATGACACACACACAAATTTAAGAACCTCTGTAACCAGTTTGCCTTGCTGATTATTTGAAGACTTGGGTTTTTTTTTTTATTCTAGTAAAAGAACCTTACCCCTGACTATATTCTGTTGATCTCATGCAGTTTTCCTTTGTTCTAAGACCTGCAATCCCTGTGATAATTCCTTCCAAATTAGGGAACAGTTAACCAAGTTTTCATATACTTCCCCTTCCTTTGGCCCTTCCTTCTGATAACATGCAATATAATAATTTTAAATAGTTATAGTTGCCATTATTGTCTATTTAGGGTGATTCCTAATTTCTTGGCAAATTTTGTTTTGTCACAGATATTTTTAAAGGTAGATATTCTTAGAAAAGTTATCTTTTTTACTCCTGAACTTTTTTGAAAAAGAAAAGATTTAGACCAAGTTATATAATTGTATCCTTGTTATGGTGTTAGGAAGTGAGTAAAGAAAAAGGGCTTGAGAACAGAGCCTCATAACTGAAAGAAACAGATACATAATTTGAAGCAGATTAGTGAGTTCATTAAAATTAAAAAAAATTTTAAAGTAGAATATTTTGACAACAGAATAGACATGCTAAATTTTAATAAATTAACCTGCTTAGATATAATACTTCTGTATATGCAGTATTTGTATAATTATATGTGATACTTGTGAAATTGAAAAAGAAATTCGGGGGCGGCTAGGTGGCACAGTGGATAAAGCACTGACCCTGGATTCAGGAGTACCTGAGTTCAAATCCGGCCTCAGACACTTGACACTTACTAGCTGTGTGACCCTGGGCAAGTCACTTAACCCCCATTGCCCCGCAAAAAAAAAAAAAATTCAGGGCCAGTTTGGGGGCAATATGGGACATATCAAGATAATAAAAAATTGAACTTGAAGGCAACAGACTTACTGTACAATGCTTTGTCTTAGATGTAAATGTTTTGAATTACCAAAATTTCAAGTATAATGTGTCATGTTAAGGGGGATAATAGTTACCATATGCCCTTGGTCAAGATGTCTGACTTTTAGGTCACCTTGTTTCCTCAATGGTAAGTGTTGTCAGAGACTGAGAAATTATTCAAATTGTTTAATAAAAATCTGTCCTACATTTCCATTTCATTAGAGAAAGGACCAGTACCACAGTGGGAATAACCACTAAAAGCAGGTTATAGATCTTCACAGGACAATGAGAAAAAGCCAGTTGGTTCTCTGTTGTTACTAAAGTTTGGAGGTGTCACTAAATGCTGACTGTGATTTTTTTTTTAGGCAATTGGGGTTAAGTGACTTGCCTAGGGTCACACAGCTAGTACGTTTTAAGTGTCTGAGGCTGGATTTGAACTCAGGTCTTCCTGACTCCAGGGCTGGTGCTCTATCCACTTCACCACCTAGCTGCTCCTGCTGACTGATTTATTGGCATTGTCGTCTTAATTCTCATTTTACATACAGAAAAAAACAACAACTTGTGAATATATCTTGGTGTTAAATCTGAAATGGCTAGATAGC